>NW_024068297.1:0-176726 GCF_009389715.1 Phoenix dactylifera
CGCCTCTGGTAGGAGCAGTGTGGACTTCTCCTTCGTCCACTTCTTCTTCATCCGCGCCGGCTCTTCGTCTTTTTCGTGAGACGCGGATGGCGCCTCCGGTTGGAAGCACCCACTTCCGGCGGGATTGCAGCCGCTTCAGATGGAGGTTTCGGGATCCCAGATCTTCAGCTCCTCGGAGTCTCCACCTCTTCTTTACTTTCTTTACACCCTAATTCCCCTCTGGGAATTTCTTGTAATCACACGAGCACGCCGTTGTAACCAGAAATTATTGAAATGAAAAGTGTTATACATTTTTGAACTGTCTTTCTGGCATTGTCGTTCCTACTGGTAATACATCCGCAGGTTAGCGGAATTCCAGCTCCTTGAAATTTCTCGACCATCTAGGGCCTCCAACTGGTAGGAGCCAGGTCGGTTTACCCAGCGAACCCTATACGGGCCTTCCCAATTTTGGCGCTAGCTTCCCACCTTCCGCAGGTTGAGATGCTTTAGCTCGCCTTAGCACCAGATCTCCGATTCTGAAAAGCCTTCGGTCGGACCTTGGAGTTGTAATATCGGGCACCCTCCGCTGATATATCGCCATCCGAACCTGCGCCATTTCCCTCGCTTCTTCCAAGAGATCCAGGTTCCCTCGGAGTTGCTCCGAATTGGCCTCGGGTCGGTGCGCGGCCACCGAGGTGAGGGGAGTCCGAGCTCCACGGGGACAACGGCTTCCGTGCCATAGGTTAGGCTGAAAGGCGTCTCCCCGGTAGGGGTCCGATGCGTGGTCCGATACGCCCAAAGACATTCTCGAGTTCTTCGACCCAAGCTTGCCCCGTCCGACGATCGCGTTTTGATTCCTTGGAGGATTGTCCGATTTGTGACCTCGGCCTCGCCGTTGGTTTGGGGATGCGACACAGATGTGAACCGATGCTCGATCCCGAACTCCTCGCAGAAGTCACGGAAATGCTTGTTGTCGAACTGTCGGCCATTATCCGAGATGAGGACCCGAGGTACCCCAAATCGGACAATGATGTTCTTCTTCACGAACTTCCAGACTTGCGCCTCCGTGATAGTGGCCAGCGGCTCTGCCTCCACCCACTTGGTGAAGTAGTCGATTGCAACAATCAAAAATTTCCGCTGAGCTGAAGCGACGGGGAATGGTCCGAGGATATCCATTCCCCACTGGGCGAGGGCCAGGGTGCAGTGATTGGTGCCAAGAGGACAGAAGGGACTCTCTGGACGTTGGCGTGGCGCTGGCAGGCGTCGCATTTCCGTACATGATCCTTTGAGTCCTCCAACAAGGTAGGCCAATAATAGCCTTGCCTCATGATCTTGTGTGCCAAGGACCTAGCCCCCAAGTGTGATCCGCAAACGCCTTCGTGGACTTCGCCGAGGACGTAGGCCGCTTCCGAGGGGCAGAGGCACTTTAAGAGGGGGCGGTGAACGAGGTCCGATACAGCCTCCCTTCATAGAGTACGTAGTGGGCGGACTTCATAACAAGTCGCCGAGCTTGATCTTCGTCTTCAGGGAGGATCCCTTCGGCGAGGTAGGCGACAAGCGGGTCCATCCAAGACGGCTCCGGATCAATCGCCATCACCGCTCCAGCCTCGCCGATGCTCGGGGCATCCAGGGTCTCCAGGTAGATCGCCCTCGACAAGTTGTGCGCGTCTGCGCTCACTAAGCGGGACAACCTGTCGGCCCTGGCATTTTCACTTCTTGGGACCTGCTGGATGTCGACACTGCCGAGGTCGGGAATGAGTGCTTGCACCTTCCGGACGTAATTCTGCATGGTCGGGTTCCGGGCTTCGAACTCCCCACGGACCTGCCCGACCACCAGCTGGGAGTCGGTGAAGACCTTCAGGCGCCGGATGCCGAGCTCCTTGGTGAGTTTGAGTCCCGTGACTAGGGCCTCGTACTCCGCCTCGTTGTTGGTCACTGGAAATCCGAACCTCAAGGCATACTCGGCTATCACTCCATCAGGGCTGGTGAGGACCAGCCCGGCCCCTCCACCTTCGGGGTTCGACGACCCATCGATGTGAAGCGTCCAAATCGGGAGGTCGAGGCTGGGTGTTTCCGGCGACCTAGGTTCCGCCTCCTGCACCGTGCACTCAGCGAGGAAATCCGCGAGCGCCTGGGCCTTGATGGCGGGTCGGGGCTGGTAGCGGATGTCGAACTCACCAAGTTCTACTGCCCACTTCACCAGCCGTCCCGCATTCTCAGGATTGCTGAGGATCTGCCGCAGCGGTTGATCGGTCAAGAGGGTGACAGAATGGGCCTGGAAATAGGGGCGAAGCCTCCTGGTCGCGGTCAGCAGCGCGAAGGCGATCTTTTCAGCCTTCGTATACCGCGTCTCGGCATCCCGTAGGACCCGGCTGATGTAGTACACGGCTTCTGGAGCTTCGCCTCTTCCCGAACCAGTACCGCACTGACTGCGGTTAGGGAGACCGCCAGATAGAGGTAGAGCATCTCCCCTTCTTGCGGCTTGGACAGCAGGGGAGGAGACGCCAAGTATTCCTTGAGCTGGTCGAATGCTGCTTGACATTCGGCCGTCCAGAGGAAGTCTTTCGGGCGTTTCAACACCTTGAAGAAAGGTTGGCAGCGTTCGGCCGATTTTGCCACAAATCGTCCGAGCGCGGCGACCCTCCCAGCGAGCTCCTGAACCTCCTTCACTTTGGTCGGAGGGGACATATCTTGGATGGCCTTGATTTTGTCCGGGTTGGCTTCGATCCCCCGCTGGTTGACAATGAAACCGAGGAACCTCCCGGCCGAAGCGCCAAAGGCGCACTTCGCTGGGTTCAGCTTCATGCGAAACTTCCGCAGGGTGGCGAAAGTCTCCTCCAGATCCGCGATGTGCTGGTCTGCATGGCGGCTCTTCACCAGCATATCGTCCACGTACACCTCCATGTTCCGGCCGATTTGCTCTTTGAAGATTTTGTTGACGAGGCGCTGGTAAGTGGCGCCAGCATTCTTCAGACCGAAGGGCATTATCTTGTAACAGTACAGCCTCCGGTCTGTTATAAAGGCAGTTTTTTCCTCGTCCTGTGGAGCCATCATTATCTGGTTGTAGCCGGAGAAGGCGTCCATGAAAGACAGCAGCTGATATCCGGAAGTCGCGTCGACCAGTTGGTCTATCCGCGGAAGCGGAAAGCTATCCTTGGGGCATGCCTTGTTCAGGTCGGTGTAGTCGACGCACATCCTCCACTTTCTGCTCGCCTTCCGGACAAGTACGACATTTGCCAGCCATTCGGGGTAGCTGACCTCCCTTATGAATCCTGCCTCCAAGAGCTTGTCTACCTCCTGGTCGACCACTCGGATCCGATCCGGGGCACAGTGTCTCTTCTTCTGTTTTACCGGTCGGTGGGTCGGGTCGACGTTGAGGGCGTGAGAAATGACCTCCGGGTCGATCCCAGGTACATCGGCCGCCGACCAGGCAAATACATCGGCGTTGGCTCGGAGGAATTCCACCAACCGAGCCCGAGCTCCCGGGTCGAGATTGGTGCCGACCCGGACCGTCCGGGCCGGGCGACCTTCCTCGAGGGGAACTTCGATCACACCTTCGGCCGGCTCCCCGTGCCGCAAGGCCACCTCGTCTCTGGCGTCGAGGGACTCGACGCTTAAGGCTTCTACGGGCTTCTTCCCTTTGAGAGTTGCTAGGAAACATTGCCTTGCGGTCGGTTGGTCACCTCGGACCTCTCCAATCCCGGCCGCCGTGGGGAACCGCATGAGCAAGTGGTACGTAGAGACCACCGCGCGAAGGGCGTTCAGTCCGGGTCGTCCGAGGATAGCGTTGTAGGCCGAGGGAACACGGATGACCAAGAACCCGAGCCGCACCGTGGCTTCTGCGGGTGCAACGCCCGCAGTCACAGGCAGCTCAACGACACCTTCGGCCGAGATAGCGTCACCAGTGAATCCTATGAGGGGGGTGGATGTTTTGTGCAACAATTGTCTGGACAAGCTCATCTTTTGGAAGGCCTCGTAAAACAAAATATCAGCTGAGCTTCCACTATCCACAAGAACACGCCTTACATCATAGTTTGCCATAGTGAGGGAAATCACCATGGCATCATCGTGGGGGGTCTGAACCCCCTTTACATCTTCATCACAAAAAGTGATTACATTACCGACCCTCTGCCTCTTTGCGACGGCTGCCCCTGACGCTTCAGTCGAGCCCCCTGCGTTCCTCTCGGGCCGGGGGCAGCCCCCAGTGATAGTGTGGATCACGCCCGCGACGGGTCGATTCTGCTCCCGAGGCTCCGGAGGGGCCGGGTCGGCCGGACGCGAGTCTGCGGGGGGACGTCGGTCGTTCACATATCGACCGAGACGCCCTCGGCGGATGAGAGCCTCGATCTCGTCCCGAAGCTGGAAGCCGTCTTCGGTGTCGTGGCCGTGGTCCCGGTGGTACTCACAGTACGCCCGAGAGGGCCTCCTTCCAGGGATCTTCTTCATCTGTCTCGGGACCGGGAGGTCCTCCCGCCCCTTGATTTCCATGAGGATCTGGGCCCGGGGAGTCAGGAGAGGAGTGTACCGATTGAAACGTCGGGGCGGAGAACGAGGGCGTAGGGCGCCGTGGTTCCTCGCCGGCGACAGGCTTCTGCGCCGACGTTGAGGCGTCGGGCTCCTCCTCTGGCGTGCCTCTTTTCGCCTTTTCTTCCCGAGCTTTGGAGGGATCTCGGCGGCCTCCTTGCTCCGGTGGGCGGCCGCCTCCTCGGCGTCCGCATACTGGTTCGCCCGGGACAACAGCTCCGGGAAGCTCCGCGGCAGGCGTTTGTCCAGGGAGAAGGTGAGTCTGCCCTTTCGGAAGCCACGCTTCAGGGCTGAAAGAGCCACCTCCTGGCTCAGGTTCCGGACTTCCAGCGTAGCCTTGTTGAAGCGGGTAAGATAATCCCGCAAGCTTTCTCCCTCGTTTTGCCGGACATCAAAGAGGGAGTCGGAGACCAGTCGCCGCCGGCTACTGACGGCGAAATGGGTGATGAAGAGGCGAGTAAACTGGTCGAAGGACTGGATTGAGTTAGCCTCCAAGCCGGCGAACCACGCCCTTGCCGGGCCACGGAGGGTCGCCGGGAAGGCCTTGCAGAGGAGAGGATCTGATGCTCCGTGGAGGAGCATAAGGGTCCTGAAACTCTCGACGTGATCCCGCGGGTCCGCCGCCCCGTCATAGGGCTCGATCGCCGGCATTTTAAACTCCGGCGGATTCGGGGTCCGCAGGATCCTCGAGGCAAGCGCCGGCTGGGAGGAGATCTCCAAGTCGGCGAAGGGATCTTTGGAGTGGCCCTTCAGGACCTGGAGTTGTCGGTGGAGATCGTCCACCCGCCGGTCCAGGGAGCGCGACCGATGGGTGGGAGACAAGGAGCACCGAGAGGGGGACCGACTGGAGCGCGGGTTCCTTGAGGACTGGGGGGTCTGGGAACGCGCCCGGGCCCGCCTCTCGTACCCCGCGCAGCTCCGATGGAAAGGTCCCGGCAGAATGGACCGTGCTCGAGAATCTTCCTCGCGCCGGCGCTCCTCCCCATGGGAGAGGAAGGAGCGCGGGTTGAGGAGGACAGGTGAGCGCTCAGGGAGCAGCGGCTCCTGGGCCCGCTGCGGCGCCCGAGACATCACACCCTGCAGGTTCTGCACTGCCTCCGCGAGGGTGCGAACCTGCTGGGCTAACTGGTCGAACTGAGCGGCTTCGACCATCTGAATGGGGGGTGGAACGGTGGAGTGTTGTTGAGAATGTGTTGGAGACGCAGCGGCCTCCCGGCCGGAGGCGCGAGAGGCCCCGCGACCGGAGGCATTGGAAGCTCCACGACCACCTCGCCGTGCCATTACGATCGCTCTGAGATTCGGTTCCCTTCCTCTAGCGCCAACTGTTGCTGGTGGTCCAAACCGAGAACGATTGGCACAGCGGTGTGAACGGAATTCCGTCTGAGTTGCCTTGGTTGGTGTTGATTGCGCTCCACCTTCCACCGGGAAACCTGCAAGCAAGCCTCGCACCACCACTGGGGTAGTGGGGGCCCTCCGACGATCAAGTCAGAGGAGATTGGAGGAGAAGGAGAGATAATAGTAGCAAGTAAGAGAATGCACTGGAAGTTCTTGCTTACCTCCCCCCTTCTCCCCCCAGCCGCATATATACCAGGCTGGGGGGTCTTTCTGGGGGGTTGGTCATCGTGTGGCACGATGGAGTTGCCACTGACATGGCCGTTACAGGGCGTCGTGGGGCAGCGCTGGGTACGGCCATGACAGGGCGTAATGGAGCTCCGCTTTGTACGGCTGTTACAGGAGATCGTGGAGCAGCGCCGGATACGACCGTTGCAGGGAGTAGTGGAGCAGAGGGTCGCGGCGTGCTCCAGGGGAACAGTCTGTCGTTGTCGAGAGATTGCCGACTCGGGGTCGGATTGCTGGATCAAGGGGCAGCCGACTCGGGGTCGGGCTGCGAAGCCGAAGATATCCGACTCGGGGTCGGACTGCTGGATCAAGGGGCAGCCGACTCGGGGTCGGGCTGCGAGGCCGAAGATATCCGACTCGGGGTCGGGTTACTGGATCAAGGGGCAGCTGTAGTCTTCTAGGGCGCGCGTGCCGGTCACGTGGGGCATGGTGGCTGAGTTCCCCCGTAACAACTATATACAACAGAAGGTTTATAATATACCAAAAGGTATAAACCTCTATCTACATTATACTATGGAGCGGCACAGCTAGCAGGCAATCTCTAACCCTGCTCCTCTCTATACAACACCTGCCCTGCAATCAAAAACACCAAACTGGGGAATGAGTATATGAATACTCAGTGAGTGGAGTAGAGAGTACTATGCACATGAGACAGGATATAATCATGGCTCGAGATGAAATCTCAAGAGCATATGAGCAGTCATCAATAACAGGGTGCACACAACTCAACATAAGAAATATGGAGTAAATCATCACAGTATCACCACAATCATAATCAACTCATCGGGAGCATATATAGAATAGTCAAATAAACATAAAGATACATCATGAATATGCTCAATAGATTATAACATTGAAATATGCAAATCGGAGTGTCAATATGCGAAGTCATCACTAGACAGCTGTCGGAAGGTGGGTCTTACGCCCCAGGCGAACCACAACAACTCTCTACTGTCACATGCATATGCAGGATAAGACACCATACTGATAATGTAAATGCTGGCCAATATCCAGAACAGAAATCCATAGAAACATCTCACATCTGTATACTAAACGACACCTCGCAGGATCTTACTTTGCCTGGCGGCAAGCCATATATAAGTCGCAGGACCGGCCGATCCTATGCCTAGGGCCGTGTCTGTTAGATGTATGCCTTAGAAGCTAATCTGGCAGATACATTATTTATTCTGGGATATAAATTTGTACTTGACTTTATTATTATTGAATAATAAATGGGCATCTTTTCATTCATATTGTTTATGTGTCTATGAATCGTCCAAGAAATTAATAAGATAATGATACATATTCTCAAGAGTTGAGAATTTGAGCCATGTATCATTGGTGATTAATTTCTAAATGCTCCTGATCAATGGATCATCACGAGGACAGTGATCGATCCGATCAGTGCACAGATCGCTTTCCTTATGGATGGACGAGACTCGAGTCCACAGTGTAGGGACACTGAAGTGAGAGTGCAGGTGCTTGTTAGAGAACAAGGGTACTGGGCGTGACCAAGACAAGAAGTCACTTGGATGTCTATCCACTCGTCAGTGACTTACTTGATGTTGCAGTAGTGTGACTGGTCCTTTGACCTGCGGTGCTTTGGCTACTCACAGTGAGGTTATTGTAGTTTGACTACACATATACATGGTCTCTAGTCATATGGGTCCTTGTTGTGTAGATTGGTTGCGGTAGGTTCACTGTAGGAGTAGGGTATGCACTTACATGGAATCTATCGACCTTGATAGAAGAGGAGTGATCCTATGTGATTTATTAGACAGAGTTCTAAGACCTTGGCCAGGGCAATAATATACAGTGGAGAAAGAGTTTTCCACTATCGAACTCAAGTCGAATAAATCTAGACATATGACAGACGACGGGGTTTGACGAGTTATCCATGACCTCCGGTCTGTAGGGATCCACGATAGAGGGACTGTATCATACGATAACTGCACCTAGAGGTTCATCATTCTATTCTGCTGGGTGGCCACTACATACTACTAGGTGTCACTGGTGGATGGTGAGACTCACAGGGATCATCTTGATGGTCGATAATCCCTGGTGAGTTGAGTTGAAATTGTTTCAACCCATTGAAAGGAGTTTTCAATGATATTGTGATAGAGATCGCAATATATCTCACTACCAGTCAGAATAGAAACTACGGGGTCACACACATTAGAGGTATTGACCGATCCGATGGTTGAATGTGATTAGGAATCACAAATGATCAATTAGATTGATAAATTGAAAAACCCGCTAAGAGTTAGTGGTTAGAAGAAGCAATAATTGCAATCGGATTGCAATTTAATTTAATTAATTAGATTTTAATTAATTGGACTTGATCATGAGTCCTACTTGGAGTAGGATCTTTGGAGTCCTAATTGGATTAGGATTTCAAATTAAATTAGAATCCTATTTAGAATAGGATTTCTAAAGTCCTAATTGTCTTAGGGCTGAAATTTAATAAGTTCTAATTAGATTAGGATTATTTTAAGTCCTAATTAATTTTAAATTTTAATCTAATTAATTAAAAGATTTCTAATTGGATTAGGATTGAAGAGTTCAATGGAATCTTGGTTCAATTAAATCCTAATTGGATTAGGATTTGGAATGAAAGAAAGGGTGCACCTAGTTCCTTTTTGAAAGGGACTAAACCACCTAAGATTAAGCCCCTAACCTCCACTTGATTAGATCAAGTGGAGGCATGCATGATGTAAGATAAGGAGGGAGGGGCGTACACCCCTCCCTTGGCATTTCACGGGAAGAAAAGGAGGAGGGGCCCACGCTCCTCCTCTTGAATAATGGATAAGGATGGAGCTCCTAAATTTTAGGAGCTCCAACTTTATCTTAAACAAAAATAAAAAGGGGCTGCCGTATGGGACTTTTTCATTCCATTATTGAGCCGTACCTCTCCTCCTCTCAACCTTCTTTGAGCCGTGAGAAGCCCTCTCCTCTTTTGGGGTTTCATCAGCCACCAACAAAGAAAAGAAGGAAGGCGCGTGCATCTCTTTTTCTTTCCTTCTTCCACCAAAAATAAAAGGCTGCAAGTGTATGCTTCCTTTTTTTTTTTCTCTTCTTCATCCTCAAGAGAAAGCAACCAAGTGTTGATTGCTGCAAGGAGAAAGGATTCAACCATCAATAGCCATCTCTGCAAGGGAGCTAGCACCCCGGGGAGATCCAAAGGCTTCGATCGAATCATTACCTCGTGTGGATACCCGTAGAGGCCGGATGCGTGTGCGGCTTCCATCGAACCTTCTACAAATCCACGTGAATCAGATTTGCGGAGACCATCTACCCGCACAAGGTGAAGATCTGATCTTCTTAATGATTTTAAAATAGTTTAAAATAATTTAATTCTAATCTTTCTACAAACGAATGGTTTTAAAATACGTTCATGCGATGAACGGATCCCGCATATGTTTTTCCGCTGCAATTTGAAAATTATTTCGAAATTTTCATGGCATATGTGGGATCCTAACAGTGGTATCAGAGCCATGGTAATGTAGATTAAGATTAGAATTAAATTTTTTAAGGCATTTTAGATCTGAAATTTAAGGGATTATGCTTGCTGAAATTTATGTATGCAGAATTTTCAGCTTGCTAATTTTTCTGCATACTAATATTTAGATGCTTAGATTAATGATTCTAATACTTTGATAATGTGATTACAAATGTTTAGAGTCAAATCTAGCATGATCAGCAAGTCATGAGATGGAATAATCAATTAAATTACAGATCTGAAAATAATTTTTATGCATGTGATGCGTATGGTGATGATCATGGATGGATCTTTTGAATGTGCTGAAATGTTCTGCGATATTCTGTGATGCATGTAATTTTAATTTTTAGATGCCTGCGTGCATCTTAAATTCATGTATTAGAGACCTGCGTGTCTCATGAAAAAGGGTTGTAATTTATTATTTTATTTTTATTTATTTTTAAAGCTATCTGGGATGTAATCTGTGATGTGTGTTGCACGTCGATGGTTGATCGATATGTACATCAACAAGCTCAACATGCGCGGATCGAGATCAAGGGTTGATTGAAGATGGATCAAGGAGTTGATCACAATTGGACCTAAGGGATCAAGATCGAGTCAAGAGTTGAAGACGATCAAACCAATTGACGTGCATGTGCTTGTAAAATGACCCCATCCTGGATCCATGATCATCACCATTTAATTTTATTTTGATAAATGCCTGGATGTTTAATGCTTATGTCTATGCGGGTAGACTTATATTTGCATGAGATGTGAATACGCGATCGAGTGAGACCTAAATCGAAACCTCCCTAATCAGTCGAGGGTGAACCAACATGAGTTAGTCATATTAGATTAATTGATCTAATTGGTGTCTAGGCAAGCCTATAAGGTGGTTACTTAATTAGGACCTTACTCTCTGAGTAAGGGGAGCCTCCCACCTGCTTACGTGGCCAATTGTTCGATTACCTCTTATGAAGAACTCAAGTTGCAAACACTAAGACTTGATTATGCAATATTAAGTCCATAGGTCTTCCACCGTAGTAGAGCTGCTAAGGTCTTTTCGGTGTTGATTTGTCTCGGCTGGACACAGTGGGCAAGTTGCATCGGGGGACTGGACATCTCTATTAGACATGAGATGTTGTGGGGTAAAGGTGGGGTTGGGCACCAATAACTGTTAGGTGAGGACCCAATGACGACTTTATTTCTGCGGTTATACGGTGGGTCCGACTTAACTAAGTAATGGGGCCAATAACTGTTAGGTGAGGTCTTCATCACTTAGAGACCAAGTACGACTGCAATATGCTTGAGAAGCATTGTGCAAGAGTTGTACACTCATCCATTTATATGTCACCAATAACTGTTAGGTGAGGCGGCATGTAAATCGGTGAGACCGCAGTACCCACTAAAAATCCTAGTCGCGTAGATTTTTCGTTTCTCCATCAGGAAAGTATGAGGGATTCGAGAAAATAGTGGGAGCATATTTGTTTTAAAAGTCCCTAGAACAAATTAAGTTCAAGTACAAAGTCTAACTAGAATCTTTACTCTCTACAGATCACAATGTCAGCTTCAAACCCTTTGACCCGTATCCTTGAGACCAATCGACTGACCGGAACCAACTATAAAGACAGGCTTAGAAACCTGAAAATTGTTCTGAATTGTGAGAAACTAGGGTATATGCTCGAGAACGATATCCCTAGGTTACCAGCACGTCCTACTGATGATCAGCATGAGACGCATCAAAAGTGGACAGATGACGACATTAGGGTCAAGTGCTACATCATGGCATCCATGACTAATGAACTTCAATGCCAGCATGAGAACATGAAGACTGCTAGGGAAATACTGGCTCATCTGCAAGAGTTGTATGGTGAGCAGAGCCGCACTACACGCTTTGAAGTGTCCAAGAGGCTCTTCAAGGCAAAGATGCGCGAGGGGCAGTCTGTCCATGATCATTGTCTGACTATGATCAAGGACCTCGAGGAGCTTGAGAAGCTCGGTATGTCCATGCATAAGGAACTGCAGATAGATCTGATCCTGATCGGTTCTTTCAATTTTGAAAATAAAACCACGCAATAGCACGTATCCTGTAGGATAGTGATTACGGGTGTCGGTCCACAGGGATTGGAGACTAGTTATTTTTCTTTAATAATAAATCAAAAAAAAGGATTTGCTAACTTGATTCAACTAAATTAATCTATGAGTACGAATTAAAATTTTATCAAAGTAAATAGATCTAGGGTTTGGAATCCACCACATAGCATTGCATCAATGATTGTGTTCTTAATTTTTATCTTTTGGAGAGGCATGCAATTTTGGCTACAAGCCTTTTAAAATAAAAGCATAAAGAGTGTTAGGAAGATCCATCTTCGGTTGTAGCATGAAGTGTCTACCTAAGTATACTAATCTAGGATGCAGCACACTTCATCTTCCTAGGCATGGATCATCTTAGACTACTTTAGCAAACATGATTAGTAACTAGCATGCTCAAAATTTAAATATCATGAAGAAATATTTCATTGAAAATAAGAATTTAAACAAGCTCCAAAATAATAATAATAAAAAAAAGAACTACAATTGCCCTGATACATTGCTAGGGCTTCATCCAGCCCTAGACTAGATGTTTAGCTGAGCATGGCTTCCGGACGAACTCCCATCTTCAAATGAAATTGATCACCTCCTATAATTCCCAAAATATCCAAAACTCTTCTCTCCCCCCCCCTTTCTATCTTTTTTTATTTTTTTATCTCTCCCGCTCGGTTTCTTCTTCTTCTTTCTTCACCGAAACAGGGGATCTCCCCTGTTTTTTTCTTTTTCTCCCCGCCAAGCTCCTCCACCGCGCTCCCGAGCTCCCCCCTTTTGCCACCGGACGATGGCCTCCTTTTATAGGTCCCCAGCAAGCGTGGAGAGGGCGGAGGGCGTCAATCCGTGGCTGGATTTCGGGCGGAAGATTGGCACGCGGACGCGGTTGCTGAAAGATCGCTGGGACGATGGGAGAGGGGCTGAAGATCATGGTGCGGATGCTGTGATTCCGGGACGAGATTTGCAGATGCTGGTGGCTGGTGTGGTCATTGGATGCTGCTGGAACGGGCTGATGTGGAAAATGGCTGGCTGCGGGATCGACGGAGGAATGGTCGCAGGCGGAACACCCGGGGCGACGACGATGCCACAGGTGCTTGAATGCGGAAAATGCCTGGCTGGATGCATCGCGGGAGAAAGGGGAACGTGCGGAGAATCTGGCTATGGCTGCTGGGATTGGATCCGGATGAAAACGGAGGCGCTGGATGCGGTTGGGACGTCGGGATCACGCTTGCAGTCAGACGAAAAGGACTGGATCACGGGCGGAAGGGGAGGGCGGACGCCTGGATGGGTGAATCACGAAGGCTGAGATCATGGAAGATGTTGAAAACGTGGATCCGTCGCGTGGAACTCGTGGCTGGAACGGGAGGGAGGAGCAAATTTCGGCCGTGATGCTCAATTTGGGGCGCCTGAATTTCTGAAGTAACCTGTGTGACTTGTGTTCGAACCCAACCAAGCAGCAGCCAAGGATTGGATCCTATTCAGCAGGCGAAGACTGACTAATCCAAATCAGAACCAAGTAGAGGAGGATTAGGCGCCTGAATTTCAGCCTCTTAGTGCTGAACCTTGGGTCAACCCAGCAGGCTAATTCAGCCACACTTAAGCTCGCCCACTTCAAGTCAATTGCAGGTAAGGTTGGACCACATTCAGCCAAAGGTCGAGCCACTTATCAGCACCTGAGCCAAAGGAGATTGAGCCCAAGTGTTGCGGCGTGTCCCTTCAGCAAGCTCATCTTCCTGCCGCAGCAAGAACGAGAACCTTTCCATCAGCTGGAGGTGGAGAAGGAGTTGAGGCCGGGTCGGATCATCCATTGGGTGACGACCACAGTGAAAACACTGTTCATATGAACAGTGAATCGTGGATATTTAATTTTTATTATATTATATATATATATATTTTATTTTTTTTTAAAATTAAAAATTTTATATGAAGGCAGATAAGGAATTGGTTGGGAATTGGCTTTGGATTTGAGGTGGGTCATGATCGTTGATTTGCTTAAACTTGTTCTCGAGCCCAAATGTCATTTAAATTTAATTCTTGCTGAACCGCTTCAGATTGAACTCAACCAGATCAGACCGTGACTCAATAAAAGGGTTAATCAAATATTATAACTTTCAATCTAACCAGGATCAAAGCCCATTTAATTATACCCTTAGCTTGATTACAACTCCATCAGGTTAATAAATCGGGTCAACACAATCTCCTCCTTATATATTTTTATGGAAGATCTCAACCAGAAGAGAGACAAATTCAGAGTCTGTTTTAAGAAAAGTATTATTTACTTCTTACCATAATTTAAATTTATTTCAATGATTATTCGATTTCATGGTAAAACAAGTAGTTATCCATTTAAGAACATTGATAAGTGCTGGAAAAAGAATATTAAATTATAGATTAATCAGCACTTATCAGATCCTGCAATCCCTTCCTAATTTATTTGGTCAGTTTATAGTAAACTACCATATGAATAAAATTGAATGCACTAAGACCGAATTGTTGAATATGTTGGTAACTGCTGAAGGGGCCTTGAAAGGTTCAAGGGGCTCTGTTCTGGCTGCTGAGCTGACTTCTGGTTCCAAGAGAAAGTCTACTTGGAAGAAAAAGAAGCCTGCAAAGAAGCACAAGAAAGACAAAAAGCCTAAGAAGGAAGTTCATAAGAAAAAGGCCGATGACAAAGGAAAATATTTCCACTGTAATGTCGACGGCCACTGAAAAAGGAACTGCCCTTCATACCTCGAGAGCCTGAAGAACAAAAAGGACACACCTTCTGAAGGTATGCTAGACTTGCTCGTGATTGAAACTAACCTTACGGTTTCTTCTACTTCTAGTTGGGTTATAGATTCTAGTTCTAGTGCTCATTTGTGCACTACCATGCAGGGTCTAAAGGAAAGTCGGAGGCTGGCGGAAGGTGCAGTGACCCTTCGGGTTGGCAATGGGGCAAGAGTTGCTGCTGTAGCTGTGGGCACCTATCCTCTGCGATTACCGTCTGGATTTAGTTTATTACTTAGAGACTGTTATTATGTCCCTGCTGCTAGCAGGAATTTGATTTCTGTTTCGTGTTTAGCACAGGATGGTCATGTTTTGACCTTTGACAAAGACTGCTGTTCTATTTATTTCAGAAATAAATTAGTTGCACGTGGTTTCATGATTGACAGTCTCTATCACTTGCATATTGATGTGTCTGTGAATGTGTCTGAGCAAGTAGTGAGTGCCATAGGATCTAAAAGATCCAGAGATGAGATAAACCAGAAGTATTTGTGGCACCTCAGGCTTGGCCATATTGGAGAGGACAGAATAAACAAAATGGAGAAAGATGGGCTTCTTGGCCCATTGACTTCCGAGTCATATCCAGTTTGTGAGTCCTGTCTTCAAGGAAAAATGGCTAGATTACCCTTTGTAGGACATGGGGAGAGGACCACTGAAATACTTACCCTGGTACACACTGATGTGTGTGGCCCATTCGATGTGCTAGCCAGGGGTCATTATTCATACTTCATAACCTTTACCGATGACTATTCACGATATGGGTATGTGTATCTTATGAGATACAAATCTGAGTCTTTTGAAAAGTTCAAAAAATTCAGAAATGAAGTAGAAAAACAGACTGGAAAAACCCTTAAGGTTCTTCGATCAGATCGAGGAGGAGAATACCTTAGTGGGGAATTCCGGGACTATCTCAAGGAGAATGGCAAAGTCTCACAATGGACGCCTCCGGGTACACCTCAACTCAACGGGGTGTCAGAGAGGAGGAATCAGACTCTATTGGATATGGTCCGATCCATGATGAGCTTCACTGATCTACCTATGTTTCTTTGGGGAGATGCCTTATTATCCGCGATTTATTTATTGAATAGAGTTTCCTCTAAATCCGTTCCTACCACACCGTATGAGATATGGCATGGTAAGAAGCCGAGTCTTGGTCATCTCAAGATTTGGAATTGTCCGGCCCACATCAAGCGACTACAGGCGGACAAGTTAGAGCCTAGGACCATAAGTGCTCGTTTCATTGGATATCCTAAAGAGTCATTAAGATACAATTTTTACATCTCAGAGGATCACAATGTGTTTGTGAGCCGACATGCCGTCTTCTTGGAAAAACAGTTTATCCTTGATAGAGGCAGTGGGAGGAAAATTGAGCTTAAAGAGAAAGTCTCTGAAAAGCAACGAGTAATGGATCCTATAGAACCTATTCACATAGAGCCAGCACATATAGTACCTCCTCCACCTCGTAGATCTAGTAGGGTCTCCCATCCTCCCGATAGATACTTAGGTATACTAGTAGAGGACACCGAGGAATGTTTCTCATGGGAGATAGGGAACATGTACAGGATCCCAATACCTACAACGAGGCGATATCAGATATCGATTCCGAGAAATAGCTGGAAGCCATGAAGTCAGAGATAGACTCCATGTATTCCAACCAAGTCTGGACCTTAGTAGATCCACCAGAAGGTATAGTACCTATTGAATGCAAATGGATCTATAAAAGGAAGATAGGTTCGGATGGGAAGGTAGAGACCTATAAGGCAAGGCTAGTGGCGAAAGGGTATAGTCAGCGCGAAGGCATTGACTATCAGGAGACTTTTTCACCTGTAGCCATGCTAAAATCCATTCGAACATTGCTTGCCATCGCAGCGTTTCATGATTATGAAATATGGCAGATGGATGTGAAAACTGCTTTCCTGAATGGATATCTTGATGAAGATATCTATATGGAGCAGCCTTTGGGTTTCACTTCCAGTGATGGAGATCACAAGGTCTGCAAGTTGCAAAGATCCATCTATGGACTAAAGCAAGCATCTTGGAGCTGGAATACTCGTTTCAATGATGCAATCAAATCGTTTGATTTCATAAAGAACGAAGAGGAACCGTGTGTTTACAAGAAGGTTAGTGGGAGTGCTGTCGTGTTCCTCGTACTGTACGTGGATGACATTCTCTTGATTGGGAATGATGTTCCCATGCTAACCTCGGTCAAGGTCTGGTTGTCAAAAGAGTTCTCCATGAAAGACCTTGGGGAAGCATCCTACATTTTGGGGATTAAGATCTATAGAGATAGATCTAAGAGGTTGCTTGGCCTATCACAGAAGATGTACATAGAGGAGGTACTGAAGAGGTTCAGTATGGAAAACTCCAAGAGGGGTCTATTACCCCTTAGGCATGGGATTCATCTCTCCAAGAAGATATGCCCCAACACATCTGAAGAGATTCAACGCATGAGCAGGATTCCTTATGCTTCTGCAATAGGAAGCCTCATGTATGCCATGCTGTGTACACGACCTGATATAGCCCTTGCTGTGAGTGCCACTAGCAGATATCAGTCGAATCCAGGTGAAGAGCACTGGACAGCTGTGAAGAATATTCTTAAGTACTTAAGAAGAACTAAAGATTTGTTCTTGGTCTTTGGAGGAGCATCGGAGTTAAAGGTAGAAGGATACACAGATTCAGACTTTATGACTGATATTGATGATAGAAAGTCTACATCTGGGTATGTATTCTTGTGCAATGGTGGTATGGTAAATTGAAAGAGTTCCAAACAACCGATCATTGCTGATTCTACCATGGAAGTTGAGTATATCGCCGCCTCTGAAGCTGCAAAGGAAGCCTTCTGGTTCAAGAAATTCATTGCAGAGCTAGATGTAATGCCATCAGATGCCATCACACTCTACTGCGATAATAATGGCGCCATAGCTCTCGCTAAGGAGCCAAGGTCTCATCAGAAGTCCAAGCACATAGAGCGGCGTTTCCACCTCATACGCGACTATCTCGAGAAGAAATATGTCGAGGTACAGAGAGTAGACTCCACGGACAACGTGGCAGACCCGCTCACTAAACAGCTAAGTCAGCAGAAGACTGAAGCCCACCTTGAGAAGATGGGACTTAGATATATGGCTGATTAGCTTTAGTGCAAGTGGGAGATTGTTAGATGTATGCCCTAGCAGCCAATCTGGCAGACACATTATTTATTCTGGGACATAAATTTGTACTTGACTTAATTATTATTGAATAATAAATGGGCATCTTTTCATTCATATTGTTTATGTGTCTATGAATCGTCCAAGAAATTAATAAGATGATGATACATATTCTCAAGAGTTGAGAATTTGAGCCATGTATCATTGGTGATTAATTTCTAAATGCTCCTGATCAATGGATCACCACGAGGACGGTGATCAATCTGATCAGTGCACAGATCGCTTTCCTTATGGATGGACGAGACTCGAGTCCACAGTGTAGGGACACTGAAGTGAGAGTGCAGGTGCCTGTTAGAGAACAAGGGTACTGAGCGTGACCAAGACAAGAAGTCACTTGGATGTCTATCCACTCGTCAGTGACTTACTTGATGTTGCAGTAATGTGACTGGTCCTTTGACCTGCGGTGCTTCGGCTACTCACAGTGAGGTTATTGTAGTTTGACTACACATATACATGGTCTCTAGTCATATGGGTCCTTGTTGTGTAGATTGGCTGCAGTAGGTTCACTGTAGGAGTAGGGTATGCACTTACATGGAATCTATCGACCTTGATAGAAGAGGAGTGATCCTATGTAATTTATTAGACAGAGTTCTAAGACCTTGGCCAGGGCAATAATATACAGTGGAGAAAGAGTTTTCCACTATCGAACTCAAGTCGAATAAATCTAGATATATGACAGACGACAGGGTTTGACGAGTTATCCATGACCTCCGGTCTGTAGGGATCCACGATAGAGGGACTGTATCATACGATAACTGCACCTAGAGGTTCATCATTCTATTCTGCTGGGTGGCCACTACATACTGCTAGGTGTCACTGGTGGATGGTGAGACTCACAGGGATCATCTTGATGGTCGATAATCCCTGGTGAGTTGAGTTGAAATTGTTTCAACCCATTGAAAGGAGTTTTCAATGATATTGTGATAGAGATCGCAATATATCTCACTACTAGTCAGAATAGAACCTATGGGGTCACACACATTAGAGGTATTGACCGATCCGATGGTTGAATGTGATTAGGAATCACAAATGATCAATTAGATTGATAAATTGAAAAACCCGCTAAGAGTTAGTGGTTAGAAGAAGGAATAATTGCAATCGGATTGCAATTTAATTTAATTAATTAGATTTAATTAATTGGACTTGATCATGAGTCCTACTTGGAGTAGGATCTTTGGAGTCCTAATTGGATTAGGATTTCAAATTGAATTAGAATCCTATTTAGAATAGGATTTCTAAAGTCCTACTTGTCATAGGGCTGAAATTTAATAAGTTCTAATTAGATTAGGATTATTTTAAGTCCTAATTAATTTTAAATTTTAATCTAATTAATTAAAAGACTCCTAATTGGATTAGGATTGAAGAGTTCAATGGAATCTTGGTTCAATTAAATCCTAATTGGATTAGGATTTGGAATGAAAGAAAGGGTGCACCTAGTTCCTTTTTGAAAGGGACTAAACCACCTAAGATTAAGCCCCTAACCTCCACTTGATTAGATCAAGTGGAGGCATGCATGATGTAAGATAAGGAGGGAGGGGCGTACACCCCTCCCTTGGCATTTCACGGGAAGAAAAGGAGGAGGGGCCCACGCCCCTCCTCTTAAATAATGGATAAGGATGGAGCTCCTAAATTTTAGGAGCTCCAACTTTATCTTAAACAAAAATAAAAGGGGGCTGCCGTATGGGACTTTTTCATTCCATTATTGAGCCGTACCTCTCCTCCTCTCAACCTTCTTTGAGCCGTGAGAAGCCCTCTCCTCTTTTGGGGTTTCATCAGCCACCAACAAAGAAAAGAAGGGAGGCGTGTGCATCTCTTTTTCTTTCCTTCTTCCACCAAAAATAAAAGGCTGCAAGTGTATGCTTCCTTTTATTTATTTAGTTATTTTTCTCTTCTTCATCCTCAAGAGAAAGCAACCAAGTGTTGATTGCTGCAAGGAGAAAGGATTCAACCATCAATAGCCATCTCTGCAAGGGAGCTAGCACCCCGGGGAGATCCAAAGGCTTTGATCGAATCATTACCTCGTGTGGATACCCGTAGAGGCCGGACGCGTGTGCGGCTTTCATCGAACCTTCTACAAATCCACGTGAATCAGATTTGCGGAGACCATCTACCCACACAAGGTGAAGATCTGATCTTCTTAATGATTTTAAAATAGTTTAAAATAATTTAATTCTAATCTTTCTACAAACGAATAGTTTTAAAATACGTTCATGCGATGAACGGATCCCGCATATGTTTTTCCACTGCAATCTGAAAATTATTTCGAAATTTTCATAGCATATGTGGGATCCTAACAGTGTCCCCCCTAGGAAGGACTGGGCTCCGCCCACCCAGAAGGCTACTATGTGCACACAGGCCGATGTCTAACCCCATCGACTATAGGTGTCCTGTAGATACTGCCAAGCCATGCATAAATGCCATAGTGCACCCTCCCAATACTCTACTAAAAAGGAGTATAATGAAGACTACCACTCACTCGACCATGACCCAATCATAAACTAACATCATAGTTGGGAGTGAGGGGTCAAGGGAGTGCAATGCAACTCAATATACCATTGAAAAGGCTCTACAAGTCTTTGAAATAGAGGAAATGAAATCAATTTACAAAAGAAGTCATTTCACAATTCGGAACCAATTTGACTACTCTTCTACCCCTTGTAATTCCTCTCAATGTTCCCTCAAATGCATGCACAAGATAATCAAGCATGGAAAAACAAGATTATAGAGGAATCTACTACAATATCAATCAATATGCACAAGTGGAATCAATTCACACTTGGCGATATTCATGAAAATGAATTAAGAATGCTCATGGTGCAAAGTACATGACTCCCACTCACCTGCCAATCCGGCACGGTCCTAATACACCTCCAAAAATCTACAGTAGGCGGTGGGGGACTTCTTCCTCTTGTTTCCTAGCTTCTTGTCCAACTGTGACATGCATTAATAACACATTTATTCTTGTATTAAGGCCCAATAACCTACATATCAATTGTAAGCATAAAAGTTTCAGTTGACTCAACTTCTCCCCTTAATTAACATCTTTTCTTTTTCCCTTTATTCTTATTAATTAATCCTCAATTTACATGAATCATGATGCAAGAGTATCCCACACACACCTTGGACCAATGCTATAGGGTCAAGGTGTGCGAAAGGATCGAATCCCTTCTAATCCAAAATTTTACTAAACCTTGGGTCAACCCCAACTTTGAGAGTCGATCCCCGCTTGGGTCGACCCCAGCTTATCCTGAGTCAACCCCAAGCACAGAGCCGAAAATCTCCATCCTCTGGAATTTTCTGAGAGAGTCGACCCTACCAGACTTGGGTCGACCCCACTCAGCCCTGAGTCGACTCCGGCTTACTTTGAGTCGACCCAACACCATGTTTTTCATCTTTCTTCATCTGGATGAATAGTAATTTCGGACTGACAGCGGGTTACTTCATCCCGATTTTGATCCACTTTTCAAACTCCAAATTTTATGAAATTTTTACCTAACATTCTACACTCATAGGGATTTCCAGAATAGTAAAACATGCATCACCATCGGAGGCCGATTGACCTCCGAAATAATTCACCGAAGTTGGAACTTCGACACAGTTTTTCCGTAGCCTCCGAAAAACTTGTCGAAATTCGATTTCCTCTCCTTTAACCACTTCTATCAACTTCTCTAGACCAAATCCACCCTTTGTATAGCCTAATTTCATTAGAAGACTAGGTAGGGATGGGTATTTACATTTTTCTTTTCGGAAAATCGAGATCTTTGCGTAGAGGGGAAGAAGACCTACGCTTTTTTCTTCAACTGGCAGCACAACCGGGACTCCCTTCCACCTCAAATTTCCTTCCTCTTTCTTCTTTTTTCTTCTTCTTCTTCTCCTCTTTTTTTTTCTTTCTTCTGCTTGATTCCACCGCCTGAGACTCCCCTTCCTCTCTGTTTCAAATCCAACACCTCAGCCACCAAACCCCCTAATTAGTCACATCAAACACCAAAATTTCTATCTTGCCCCTAACACTTCAACATATCTACTGTTATGCCATTAACTTTTGATTCCTTCCAATTTTACCCCTTATATCAATTTTAAAGGACTATTCTATCCTTTTTTATATATAATTTTTTTTGGGTTATTACAATTTAGTTGGCAAGGAATGAGCGTATCTTCTAAGGTGTGAGACAGCGTGCTGAATTAATTCTTCTAAAAGCCTCCACCTACACTCAAAAATTTCTTTAGGCGACTGTTGTTGAGAAATCTTAGACAACAGGAGCAATCAGTATGTGAAACCCCATGGACTGAGCTGGGTCCACTCGACTGTTCTAGCCCAAAAGCGAATGGGAGGAAGACTCTAGCTAGAGTCTTCCTCTTCCCTTCCAATCGTGAACAGGACTTCTCTCTAATCGCGATAGGATCAGAAGTCCATCGCGATCTGGAGACCTTCGGGTAAGGCTGACGAAAATCTATTTATAGAGCTCTTCCTCCCTCCTTTGAGTTCACCAAGATTGAACCTCGATTCCGAGCTTCTCTGTCGATCATCTTTCTCGAGTTGTCGCCGAAAGGAGCGCCGCCGGACCACCTTGCTGGACCAAGGTAAGTCTTCTTCTTCTTCCTCTCTCTCTCTCTCTAGCTATGTTTAGACAAGCTTTGGGCTGGCGAATCACTGAGAAACCGTCCGAAACAGGGCCCCTATTTCGGTCTGTTCCCACTTGCCGCCGGCCGCCGGCTACCATCGGTTACTGTCCACGGTGGTGGTCGTGAGTCCTTTGACCCGAGGTGCCACCACCAACTCTGGCGTAGGTCTGTTGGTCGTAGGGAGAAGTTCCCCCCGTTTCGCCATGGAAGAAGAAAAAGGAAAAGAAAGAAAGAAAGAAAGAAAAAAGAGGAAAAAAAGACTATAGAGAGGAAGAGATAGTTCAGCTTCTCTCTCTCTCCTGCTCTCTTTTCTCTCTCCTTCCCACTTTCTCTCTCCCTAACTTATGCCATATACGATTCAGGTTAATCTATGCTATTGACGACCAAACCCAAACCCATGGTTGAATTAGACTGAGATTCTCTCTCCTCCATCTTTTCTCTCTCTATAAAGTTTTTCTTTCTACCGGACTTTCTTTCTACTCTCTCTCTAGGGTAGTTGGATCCAGTAGGAATTCCTCATAGTGATTTTGAATTAACCTTGGTGAAGAGTCCTGATATGAAGTCATCGAGCAGCGTGTTAGCTCCACCCTGGTTCTTGCCAATACTGTTAGATTTGATCAACTTCGATCTCTATTGCACTATCTATGCCCTAATCCGAGCATGATTCTATGAAATCATCTTGATCGGACCGACCCGGATGTCAGGCATTCCTGCTTAGTCAGCCCTATAGGGGCATTTGGTATAGGATGATCAGCCCAGGATCAAGGGTGATGGGGGTGGAGGTGATGAGATCACCGCGTTTGGTTGCACTACGTGTTGGGAATTGTGTCCCAAAGCCAATTTTTTGTTAATTGTAAGAAATTGAAGTTTGTATATGTTTTACTAAAATGAATAAAATTCATTCTGGCATTTTTTCATTTATCACAAGTGTTTCATCTTCAATTTGAACTCCTGTGTATTGTGATAAAGTCCTTAGGACTAATTTACTGAATAAAGGAGGTTTTTATTATTTAGTCCTTAAACCAGTTCGCGACCAAATGATGAGCTATCAATTGGACGATAGCTATGCCAAGTATAGGTCGTTGTGTACCATTTAGTTGGTTGTCCTCTTAACCAAGGAGTGTGGAGGCACTGTATGGCATATAGGTAAGATGTAGGAGTACATCATCACCGAACAGTGACTCACCTGCAGAGCACTCCACTGTCGGAAGTTAGCTCGCAAAGCATATGGGCATAAGTACCCCTTAGACCTAAGACTATCACAGTGACTTGCAAGCAACTCATTGTACTTAGGCACTAGACGACCTGAATTTTTAATTCAGGGATCGGAAGGATGCTCGTGCAATCAAGTACTCACGAAGTCTGTGTATGAGTCAAGAAGGGATTGACCACTCCAGATTATAGGAGTTAATGTCTCGCTATGTTTTAATTCAGTAAAACCTTGGCCAGGGTAAACCAAGTGATAGGTCACTTGATTTGATTATTTGAAATACACTATGGATGACCGGACCCAGAGGTCGACAGTCCACTCTGAGGTTATCTTGAGCATTGATAGTCATAAGGATGAATTATGCAGTAACCATACGTCTAGGTTCTTGAATGTTGCTTTGCATATTCGACCTATCCGGAAGTCAGATATCATTGCTAGATGGTCACCTCAATTGGTGCATGGACTAGTCCATGTACTACCGGCTTAGTGTTCGAACCTATCGGAGTCATGCATATTAGTCAAGCTAAGTAGGAAGGTCTTGACCCAATTTAATTAAGAATTAAAATTGTGGATCATTTGAAATTTGGTCCTGTCTATGTTCAGCTAGCACTGGTACATGCTAAATTTCATGGATGAACAACTAATTAAGTCTGTATTCAGAGTCAATCAAGTTTCAATTAATGTAATTAAAACATGATCAGGACTCAATTTTTGAGATTGGGTTTGATTGGATCTCAATTAGTATAATTGGGCTCGATCATAATTTAATTGAAATTTAATTTCGTAATTTGTTTTGATCTAAGTCGGAATTGGATCGAGCCAAGACTGGACCTAATTGAACCTCCCAGGAGTCGGACTCGTGGAATTTTTTTGGGTCAAAAAAATCATTCAATTGGGCCATCAATTTGGTTTAGAAACCAAGTAAATCAATTAGGCTAACCCATTTAATTGAACCGGCTGACCCAATCCAACTTTTAATAACCTATGGACCCATGGATCCGTGGACCAAAGCTCACATGGACCCTTAACTCTCTTTTCCCATGGACCCTTAAGGTTTCTTGTGAGCCGCGATGGAGAAAAGCCTGGGAGGAGAAAACAGAGCCTCCTTCCTCCCGGCTTCGTCTCCACACCACGTCACTATCCGAACTCCGTTCGACTTGCCGTCTAGACCGAAATGTCCAGTTTTTTGAACCGGCTACATTCCGGTTCAATTTGATTTTTGAGATCCGACTGTTATCGGATGGATGGATTTATTGTTTTTCTCCACGTTTGTTTTTGAAACGAATGTTATGAATTCATAACGTATGGATTCGTAAAGGCAGTCAATTACTCCAATTAAATCTTCTCAGCATTGGCTTATAAGTAGGCCACCGTTTCCTTTCGATTTACAGATGAATTATGAGTGAATCAGAGAGAAAAACTAGAGAGGATTAGTGAAGATTGAAGTCTTTGTCGTGTATAAAACTCTCGAAACAGAGAGGCTTAAACGGGAGTACTGTAGGAGAAGAAGAAGACAGAAGAAGTGGTTTTTCTCTCTCAATCCTCTCTCCAGTGGTAAGCATCCAGATCCGGCGACGCGTCCTCTTCTTCCTTTCCTCTATGATTGGCGTCCGAGCTCTCAGGCGTACAATGAAGATACGGGAGAGAAGGAAGAAGAAAAAGAAAAAGAAAGAAAAGTGTTTTCTTCTAGGGTCCTTTTGCAAAAACTGGTTTTGCAAAATACAGACACCATCCTACCTTTCTACGAAGTTTGGCGTGCGTGCGAAGTAGAGGGCCTGCACATCTAGGCCTCGCGAAGCCAACGTTCAAAGATCTAGATCCGCCCTACCTCGACCAACTTCCGCTGTGGGATCGAGGTATGCTTTACATAAAAGTTATGTTTAATATTTATAACTGTTATAAATAAAATTTTAAAATTGATTTTCATGCCTGGCGTCCGATTTTATCGGACAACTTGAAAAATTTTTCCTACAACTGGTATCAGAGCCAGGTTGGCCGATGAATTTGGCCTATAACATTTAGAATTATGCATGATTTAATTTTTAAATTTAGATTAGATCTAGATTTAATCATAAAATATCAATCTTGTGCTGAATCATAAGGTTGTCCTGCTATAAGGTTAACCCCTTATAGTGAAAAGGTTGTCCTAGCACAAGATTGAGATTAATTTGTATCATAAAATAAATAGTTTATTTTTGTGAAAATTATGCATAATTGATGTTAATAAAATTTCAGTTTTAAATTTATTATGACCACAAAATTTAAATATAAATTGTTTATACTTGGAATAAATTGACACCCTGAATTCATGATCATAATACATTTAATTAAGAATTAAACATTGAATTTAAAATTCAAAATTTGAAATTCGAATTTAAGATTTAAAATTTGATCATGGGTTTTGGGCATGGGTTAGCACAATCAGATTAGTTGACTAGGTTAGACCTAATCTTGAAATCAAATTGAAATGAACTAACTTAAGAAACATGATTTAATCTAATCAATAGTTGAACTAGACTAAATCAAGATTTCTAAAATGATCAAACTCAATAGTTGTAGTTTATCATATCCAAACATTTCAATTGGATCTGATTGTGGCTCAGTGGTCGAGCCCAAGTTTCCAAGGATAACCTAAATCAATTTGGTAAACCAATTGGTGTCTAAGGTAAGTCGGCATTTGATCATGGTTTTTAATTGGGGCTACCTCTTACCTGGCCAACATAGTTGGTGTCTAGAAAAGAGGTTAATAGCGGAACCCTCCCATGATCTCTCTTACCTGGTCAATTTGGTCGATCAAATTTTGATTAAGGTACCTTGAGACTTGGCACTCACCCATGCCATTAAGGAAAATCAATGTGACTGATTTAGGTGTCTAATAGACCAATAAGAGCTAGTCCTCTGTATGACTTGGTGAAGTCAGTGGGAGGATTTGGAATTATCGGTCTGTGTCACATCTCAATTAAAATTCTCTAAATTATTAGGTCCTTAAAATGATAAAGTTATATAGACAACTAGATCATAGGCCTCCCATTAGGGTGAATGATAAATGGGTCCAGTATCACAGTTGAACATGCAGGACGCTTCCGTCTGATGTTCCTCTGTATATTAGAATTATTTTTCATTATATGATAGTTTTTTTGAGCTATCTAATTGTGATTAGGTTGGCCGAGCCTTCCTCGGGCCTAATAATACATTAGGTAGTGTCATTGAGCTAGTTCATTAATGGTTGGACCTAATCAGAATTTTCAGTGGAGGCCTCCGCCTACTGATTACCACCTGGGGTAAAATTGAATACTAGAAATTGTTTAGAGAAACAATTGGTAATGTACCTACCCTTAGGTGCACATGGGTTGGCCGAGCCTTCCCTCGGAGCCGTATGCAATCTATGTGGATTCTAGTACCTGCTAAGGAATTAAAAGTAATTCCTTCGAATTAAAGGTAGAGGCTATTAATTCGACTAAAATAGTGGGAGAAAACTTTAGACTAAAGTCCAAGTCTTTAGGATTAAATAAATCATATATTAATTAGTTGGATTTTCCTTTATTTTTCAGATATGGCTAATTCATTGTCCCTCCGAACATTATTAGACAATAATAAGCTTAATGGACCCAACTTCGATAGCTGGTATCGAAGATGAAAATTGTATTAGAGCACGAGCGGATCCTGCACCTGAAGAACCTGCAGCTAATGCATCACGTGCAATCAGAGACGCTTATCAAAAGTGGCTCAACGATCGCACTACAGTGCGCTACAACATGAGGGCATCGATGAATGACGAGTTTAGTCGAAAATTCGAGGAAGTGCAACCAATGGAAATTCTTCAAATGTTGAAGGAGTCCTTCGGCATTCCTGACGAAGTCGAACGACATAAGACCTCCTGCGCTATATTTAGTGCCTGCATGAGGGAAGGGACATCGGTTACCGATAGGGCTGGAAGTGGGCTCGGGCCGGCCCGAAGCCCATCGGGTCGGGCCGCCCGCGAGCCGGGCTATGGGCTAGGCTCACTGCATTTCGGGCCGGGCTCGGGCTTCATCATTCAGCCCATTTCTATTTCGGGCCGGGCTCGGGTATTTCATTGGCCCGGCCCGGGCCCGTCCAAGCCCGGGCCCATTTCCAGCCCGACGCGGGCCAGCCGAAAGTGCCCGAATCGCGGCCGAGTAACCCGAGTTGCCAACTTGCCACTAGGGATTGCAGAGGCGTCGGCGCGTCGCGGACGAGCGGTGGAGGCGACAAGGTGTGGTCCCCCTGGAGCTAGGGTTTCTCTGGTCGTCGTCGTCGTCGTCGACCGTCCAAGCTCGGCGAAGTGGCGAAGAGGAGTCCCGACCACCCTATCATCGACGAAACTAGGTTTTGAGGTACGATTACATTTACGAATGAATCTTCTTCATTGGATCTTCTTCGTTTTGGTTGGGATCTTCTTCCTTTTGGTTGGGATTTGCCGAGGCGCAGAGCGGACGAGCGGCGGAGGTGTGGAGCTAGGGTTTCTCCGCTTCTTGTCGGCTCGTCGCCGGTCGCTGGGTTGATTACACTTCGGCCGTCGCCCGACGCGGGCTAGTCTGCCGAATGCCTTAATCCACCCACAGGACACAGAGTGCCACAAAACCAGCAGCAGTTCCAAGCCCTGATCCTCCCTTTTTCCAGTACAGTGTTGATGTGTTGAGAAATGAGAAGATGTGGGTGTCATTTTTTGGACTGTCGAACACTTGGAACTTGGAAGGGGACTGAACTTGGTTTTTTGTTAGACTGAACTTTCCAGGTTTTCTCCTTCTTGTCTTCTGTCACTCGTACAAAACTTTTGGTATTCTCTCCTTAGAAAAAAAAAAGCTAAACATTTGGATATGTCCTGAAGGAGATGTAATGAACACTTGATGCAGTTTATTGAAAGAAGAACTCACTACTGTTGCTTTTTAATTAAAAATCTACTGATTATGCTATTGCAATTGCTAAATTGATTGAGTTTATTGGCAGATGGGTGCACTTTCATGTAGAATATTCAAAATCTACTCTATGAAGAACAGGGGTGTTTTTTTTATTTGCGACTTAAAATTTCCTTGCATTGTCAAAAATATTATCTTTATTAGTTTTGGTATTCCTATTGCTGTTTAGGGTTATTCTTATGGATGTTTAGTTTTGGTATTCCTATTGCTGTTTATTAGTTTGGTATTCCTTGCATTGTCAAAGTATTATCTTCAATATTGGCTGCACAAATTTACTTATGGATGTTTTACATTTGAGTTGTGACTGCATTATGCTTTCTTTACTTTATCAGTTTATCATGCTTATTGCCTATTTGCCTGTGTTGAGTGCATCCCTTGAGTACCTTTTTAAAAGGAAGCTTGGCTCCTCTACATTTTGCAGTATAGGAACATAGTTGGCTGATTGAAGATTTTTTTTTTTATTTGGGCAGATTATTTTTACTAATGTCTCATTCTAAAGTGGGTGAAAATGAGACTGTTGAAGATTTAAGGAATGAGGATGATAGAAATGAAGATACTGCTAAAAATGTTGTGACAATTCTTCTAGAAAAAGATCTTGGGTATGGAATCACTTTATCGAGGAAAAAAATTCTGAAGGGTCAATAGCTAAGTGCAAATATTGTAAAAAGTTTTAAGTGGGAGCACTAAAGGAGGAACGAGTCATCTAAAACGCCATCTTGAAAATGTTTGCAAGAAGTATTCAAAAGAATCCGACTAATCAGTTGCTCTTACTACCAAGTTTAAAAGATCTGATAAAGTGTTTCAAATTCATCAAGAAGAGAGTAGAAAAATTCTTGCAAAATTTATCATATGTGCTGAGCTTCCATTTCGTATTGTTGAGCACACTATTTTTCTGAATTTTATGAGATCTCTTCAGCCATTATTCAAAATTATGGGTCGTAAGACTGTAAAACATGATTGTATGGCTTTGTATCCAAGAAGAGAGGAAAAAATTGCATGATGTATTCAAGAACCTAAGTTCTCGGGTTAGTTTCATTACTGATATTTGGACATCAAATCAGAAAATTGGTTACATTTCTTTCACAGTACATTATATTGATTCTGATTTTACTCTGCATAAGAAGATTATTAGTTTCAAAAAACTTCCATACCCTCACACCAGCTTTGCAATTGAAGATGCTGTAAAAAAATGTCTTGTTGAATGGGAATTGGATTGTAAAATATGTGCTATTACTTTGGATAATTACAAGCACAAATGATGCTGTAATGAGAAGGCTCCGAGATCACTTTTGTTATTCAATGTTGTTTAGTGGGGAGTACAGTCATATTAGATGTTGTGCACATATATTAAATATTATGGTTCAGGATGGAATGAAAATCATTCATGAAGCTATTGAATGTATAAGAAAAATTGTTAGATATGTCTCTGCATCCCCATCTCGAATGCAAGCATTTAATGAAATTCTACAGCATATGAGACTTCCTGTTAGAAAAGGACTCACTTTGGATGTTTCCTACAAGATGGAATTCTACTTATGAAATGTTGCATGATGCACTTGGTTATAAAGATGCTCTTATTAGATATGCAACTGAGCATTCATGTGTATGCCCCACCAATGATGAATGGAAAAAGGCTTCTATAATTCTTAAATTTTAGAAGCCTTTCTTGATGCCACTAAAGTATTTTCTGGTTGTAAGTATCCCACATCCAATTTATACCTAAAAGAAGTTTGGGGAATTAGGGCTTTGTTGATGGATGAAAGTATCGATACTGATGAAACAGTGAAGCAATTAACAAATGAGATGCTAAAGAAGTTTAACAAATATTGGTCTCAGTGCAATAATTTGTTGGTAATTGCTTCTATTTTGGATCCCAGATCAAAGTTGATATTTGTAGAGTTTTGTTATCAAAAGGCATTTGAGTTGGAGGAGTGCAAGAAAAAGATTGATGATATCCGTGCTTGTCTTTTTAAATTGTATAATGAGTATGTAGATGCAACAAGAATGCATCCCCTCTATGAGTTCAAGTGAGCGAACATCTAATTTGGTGAACAAGGTGATATAAGTTCAGTTTCTTCCAAAAAAAAATTTGTATGGATTTTGCTCAATTTAAGAAGTCAGAGTTTCTTCAAAACGCCCTAAGAGATCCGAGTTGGATAGTTATTTGGATGATGATGTGCTTCCTGATTTGGAGAATAAGGAGTTTGACATCTTGGCTTGATGGAAGAGCAATGCAGCAGGTCTATCCTATACTATCAAGAATAGCTCGAGATGTTCTAGCTATTCCAGTCTCCACTGTTTCATCTGAGTCAGCATTCAGCACTGATGGTAGAGTTGTGGATCAGTATCGAAGCTCTTTGAGCCCTTCTACTGTAGAAGCCTTAGTGTGTACCCCAAGATTGGCTTCGTGAACAATATGATGAAGGTATATTAAATCTTTTAAATTATCTAATATTTTTTATTTGCTTATTGTGCTTATAATTAAACATTTATGATTGATTTGTGTGTTATGTTAACAGTTGCAAATTGCTCGAGTTCTGTAACGTTGAATGTAAGATGACGACACCCCTTGGACTCCTGGAGTGGGCAATTTGGGAGAACTGAATGACGATACCCTCATCAGATCTAGTTCATACCTAAAGTATCAAGTATCAAGTATGTTTGTTGAATGGAGTATTTCATGTGGATCATGGTTATTTCTCTATTACATGGATATGATGAATATATTATTGTGGCAGGGAACAACGACTTCAGGCCGATGATTTTTTTTATCCTCCTGTTTTTGATGGAATCCTTTTGTTTGGTTTCAGTTGTATCTGTGCAGTTGGTTGCATGGAATGAATTTTTTTTGCAAGTTATCTTCAAACATCAGATGCTATTTGGTTAATGATCTGTCTGATTGCCTACTTGGTCCATCTCATATTTGATGAATCCTACTTGGATCTAACACAATTCCAATGACTTTTGTGGTCGTAAATTTCTTTTGCAGATAATTTTTGTTGATTTGTTCTATTTTTGTCACTTGCCAAAAAAAAAGAGAATTTTATACTGATGGTTTTGGGATGTTCATAAATCAGGCTTGTTTCATAGTCTTGACTGAAATGAGAGACAAAATGGAAAATAAACTTTCTTTTGTTGTCCAAGCTCTTTTCTTTTTTCTTTTTATTGCAGATGGCTGCATTTGTGTGCCTGTCCCTTGATGTAGGACATTGTTCCCCTTCTATCATTGGTGATGTACAGGTCTATCTATGGCACCGGGGTGCTGGAGATCTCATACAGGCATTACCTGGGCGTGCTGGTGCTGTCAACTGTGTCAGCTGGCACCCAATTTATCATCATATGTTTGGCATCAGCCAGTGATGACCATATAGTACGTGTATGGGGGTTAAACAGGATTAACCTGAAGCGGAAAGAAGCTGGTTATAGCAATGGAATGGTCCACCATTGCAATGGAAATAGTAATGAAGATGCAAATTTGGAGCATTGAGGCATTTGGTTTCTTGACCATTCCTTCATTAATTGTACATTCTTTTACTCGTTCTTTTGTTGGCGTACACAGCAGACAGCCTCCAAAAATATGAGGCCACCATCTGTGGCGATAAGCCATGTACTTTGACATTTTTTAGTTCTTCCATTTATTTCCCTAATTGATTTAGTCTAGTTTTTTTAGGCATGTTGATAATCTTCTACGTTTCCTTCTAGGTGATATTTTGTTCTTGTTCGCATGTTTTTGTTTTTTCCGTTTAGGGATGCATACTATCCATTAATTTAGTACAGATGAAGGGTTTTATGCTGTTATTTTTATGATCACTGTGGAAAGTGCCAGTGCAATGCTGATAAATTGAGGCTTGCAATCAGGTTTTTGAAAGCAGTATGGGATCGGGCCGGGCTCGTCATCGGGCTGGCCCAAACGAGCTGGCCCAAACGGCTCGGGCCGGGCTCGGGCCTCGTTCCTTTAAAATTGTTCGGGCCCCGGCCCGGCCCGAAGCCCGGAAAAAAATTTCGGGCCGGCTTGGGTAGGGGTTTGGCCCGGCCTGGCCCGGCCCACTTCCAGCCCTAGTTACCGATCATGTATTGTATATGATCGAACAAATCGATCGTCTGAGTAAACTTGGCTTCCTTTGTATGAGCAATTGGGCAAGGATGCCATTTTGAACTCACTTTCCAAGTCCTACCTGACCTTCCTTAGTCATTATAGAATGACCAAGCCTGAAGTATCCTATCATGGTTTGCTAGGTTTACTGCATACCTATGAGAAGGATCACCAACTCCAAAAGGAGTCGGTGAATGTTAGTAGGGTGGGACTTCTGCAGGGACGTTCTTCCTTTAAGAAAGAAAAGAAGAAGAAGGTGCAGAAAACTCGTGTTGGAGTCTCTAAGCCCAGTCAGACTAAGAAGCAGAAAACCGACAAGAGGCAAGTAGAGTGGGGGGCTTCTTCTGTAAGAAGCCAGGGGTCATTGGAAGTGGAACTGTCCAGCTACATAGCGTCCTTTGATCCAAACAGGCCTAAGAAGAAAAAACAGCAACAATTGCTGCACAAGATAATTATATGATAACACCTTGTAATTTTCTGTTTATGATTCTACCACTTAGATATGGATACAGAAGTTCAATTAATATTTGCAATTCGTTGCAGGGACTTCAAGTTAGTATAAGATTCAAGAATGGCGAAAGATTTCTGAACATTGGATATGGAAGATCAGTTCCAGTCCTTAGCTTTTGGGTCATTGAGCTTGTTTTTGAATCTAGAGTAGTCATATTAGATAATTATCATTATTGTCCAGCTTTTTTGATGAATGTCATCTCTGTAGGCTTTGGCCAAAAATGATTATTGCATATCAATAAAAAAAAATTTTGTTGTGATATCATTGTGAATGGTATTAAAATTTTTCGTGGACAATTGAAATATGGGCATTTATACTCATCACTGCCTTGTGAATGTAATGTACACTTCTAATAAACGCCTTAAGTTAGATAATGTCAATGAAGCCTATTTATGGCATTGCTAGCTAGTCACATAACAAAAACAGGATAAACAGGTTAGCCCAACAGGACATTTAGAAATCAATGATTGTGAATCATTGCGAACATGTGAATCCTATCTTCTTGGTAGATGACCAAGTCACCTTTTTCTGAAAAGGGTGAACGAGCCAGCGATGTTCTCGGCCTCATACATTACTGATGTATATGGACCTATGAATATAAGTGCCAGAGGTGGTTATGCCTACTTTCATAACCTTCACAGATGACCTATCCAGGTATGGGTATGTCTATCTGATGAAGCATAAGTCAGAATCATTTGAAATGTTTAAACGATTTCGTAATGAAGTAGAAAAACAGCCTGGAAAGAGTATTAAATCCTTCGGGTCAGACCGAGGAGGAGAATTCTTTTCGGTGATTTTTTTGACTTATCTAGAAAAGAATGGGATTCTCTCGCAATGGACCCCTCCAGGAACACTCGGCACAATGGTGTGTCCGAAAGGAGAAATCAAACTCTGTTAGACATGGTTCGATCCATGATGGGGTTTACTAGTCTGCCTCTATCTTTTTGGGGTTATGCTTAGAGTCTGCATGTATAATACTAAATAAGGTTCCAAGTAAGTCCGTTGAGAAGACTCCATATGAGATATGGACTGGACATAAGCTGACACTTTCTTACCTTAGGGTTTGGAGATGTCAGCTTATGTTAAACGTTCTCAAACTGACAAACTTGGTCTAGGTCCATAAGTGTTATTTTGTAGGGTACCCAAGGAACTAGGAGTTATTACTTCTACCTTCATAATGAACAAAAAGTTTTCGTAGGATAAAGGCAACCTTTTTGGAAAAGAAATTCCTTGATGAAGGAATTGTTGCCTCTAAGGTTGAACTTAGTGAAGTTCAGCAGGTAGGAGAATTAACACAATCTACTGAACCCCACTGAACCGGATTTGATTAGATCAAATCAGGAGCCTAGTGTACAGGCACCATTAAGGCGATCTGGTAGATACCGCATCAAGTGGACAGATACTACGGTTTCTTGTCCAAGACGCAGATCCCCATTGAGCTCGATGAGAACAATGAGGATCCGATCACCTATATGGATGCTATGCAGAGGTCCGACTCTGAGTTATGGGCTTAACGCCATGAGATCCGAAATGGAATTCATGAAATCGATAGTGTATGGACACTAGTTGATCACCCGAAGGGATAAAATCCACAAGTGCAAATGGATCTTCAAAAGAAAGAGAGGCACAGACGAAAGGTGGAGACCTATAAAGCCTGTCTGGTTGCCAAGGGGGTATCGTCAACGTATGGTATCGGACTATGATGAGACTTTTTTCCTTGTGGCAATGCTAAAATCTATTCGGATCATGCTTGCTATAGCAGCATATAATGGATTATAAAATCTGGCAAATGATGTGAAAATAGCTTTTCTAAATGGAGAGCTGGAAGAAGAGGTCTATTATGATACAACCTAAGGTTTCACCATCCACAGACGAGTCCAAAGTATGCAAGCTACAAAAGTCCTATGACTTAAGCAAGCTTCTCGAAGTTGAACATACGTTTTGATAAAACTATCAAAACGTATGGCTTCGTTAAGAACGAAGAAGAACCTTATGTCTACAAGTGGGTTAATGGTTCAGTGATCACATTCCTTGTCTTGTATGTGGATGACATTCTCTTAATGGAATGACATTCCTACATTACAGATGTGAAACTCTGGCTGTCATCACAGTTCCTATGAAGGATTGGAGAAGCATCCTACATCCTAGGGATGAGATCTATAGAGTTAGATCTAAGAGGTTGCTTGGATTGTCCCAATCCACGTACATCGACACTATGTTGAGCGGCTCACATGGAGAATTCAAGAAGGGCTATCTTCCAATAGGCCCAAGGAATTTCTCTTTCTAAGAAAGATTGTCCGACAACTTCTGAGGAGAGAGAGCGTATGAGTAGAATTCCATATGCTTATGCAGTAGGACTATCATGTACGCCATGACATGTACGAGCACGAATGTTGCTTACTCACTAGCAATAACGAGTAGGTACAGTCTGATCCGGATGAGAAACCATTGGAAGGTGGTGAAAACCATCCTTAAGTATTTGAGAAATACTAAGGATCAATGGTTAATTTAAGAGAATCTGACTTAAAACTTTGGGTTTACAGACTCTAGTTTTCAGTCAAACCATGATGACAGTAAGAGTATGTCAGGATTTGTGTTTACCCTGAATGGAGGAGCAGTCTGCTGGAAAAAGTTTCTAAGCAGCATTCATTTAGCCGGGATTCCCGTATGCGAAAGCAGGAGTATGTGCTGGCATCAGGATGCTGCAAAGAAAGCTGTTGTTTGATTAAAAGTTCGTAAAGCAACTTGTGTTGCTCCCTCAATCAATGGTCCAGTTCTTTTGGATTGTGAACAACACCTGGAGCCATTGCACAAGGAAGAAGCCAAGAGTCTCACCAGTAGCAACCCAAGCACATGTCTGGTGCTTGCTACCAATTATACGGAGAGTCGTGGAACGAGGTGATGTCAATCTTCAGAAGATCGATGGAAGGAAACCTAGCTGAACCCATTCACTAAAAGCCCTTTCTATAAAGGAGGCTCCGATGTATCACAATCGAAGGAGGTTGACCCAATTTAATTAAGAATTAAAATTGTGGGTCATTTGAAATTTGGTCATGTCTATGTTCAGCTAGCACTGAACATGAGGTACATGCTAAATTTCATAGATGAACAACTATTAAGTCTGTATTCAGGGTCGATCAAGTTTCAATTAATGTAATTAAACATGATCATGACTCAATTTTTGAGATTGGGTCTCAATTAGTGTAATTGGGCTTGATCACGATTTAATTGGAATTTAATATTTGTTTTGATCTAAGTCGGACTTGGATCGAGCCGAGACTGGACCCAATTGAACCTCCCATGAGTCGGACTCATGTGGAATTTTTTCGGGGTCAAAAAAATAATTCAATTGGGCCATCAATTTGGTTTAGAACCAAGTGAATCAATTAGGCTAACCCATTTAATTGAAGTGGCCGACCCAATCCAACTTTAATAACCCGTGGACCCATGGACCTGTGGATCAAAGCTCACATGGACCCTTAACTCTCTTTTCCCATGGACCCTTAAGGTTTCTTGTGAGCCACGATGGACAAAGCCTTTGATAAGAAGTTGAAGAAGGAATGGGAATTGATTAATTAGACTTAAAACACAAATCCTACTTGAAGTAGGATTCCTAGAGTTCTAATTGGATTACGACTGGGAATCCTATTTGGAGTAGGACTGGGATTCCTACTTGGAGTAGGATTCCTACAATCCTAATTAGATTAGGATTTTGAATTCATCTTTGGATTCCTACTTAGAATAGGATTCCTAGAAATCCTAATTGGATTAGGACTTCGGATTCAAATAGAGTCCTAATTGGATTAGGACTAAAATTAAATATATCCTAATTTGGATTAGGGTTTCTTAAGTCACAATTAATTATTAATCTAATGAATCAATAAGACTCCTAATTGGATTAGGATTGAAGAGTTCAATTGAGTCAAAATTGATTTAAGTTATAATTGGATTAGGACTTACCTAGATTGGATCCAATTTGGTTTCCCTTGGACTAAGCCTAATTAGATTAGGGCTTAGCCACATTGGGGCAACCAAACCCTACCTAATGTGGATTAGGGTTTACCATGAGGAGGGGGATATGCCCCTCCCTTTTCCATGTGGAGAAGGGTGAAGAGAGGGGGCCGGCGCCCCCTCTTTGGAAACTTGTCTAGGGCTCCTAATTTGTAGGAGCCCTAGATGGCTATAAAAGAGGACAAGGGGTCGGTGCCCTAGATGAATGTGATTCCTCCTCCTCCAAGCCGTGGCCACCCTCTTCCTCCCTTGGTTCAGCCGCAAGCAAGAAGAGGAAGAAAAAGAACCTTGGTGGCCTCTTCCTTCTCCTTTCTTCCTTCCAATGCAGGGAAAAAGAAAGAAGGCTGCGTGGGGTTCGTTCCTCCTTCTCTTCTTCATCCTTCTTCTTCCTCCTCTCAAGTACATTCAAGAGTTGAAAGAAAGAGAGGAAATCAGCCATCAAAAGAAGTCTTTGCAAGGGAGCTAGCACCCCGGGAAGACTAGAGAGCTTTGATCGGATCTCTGCTTCGTGTGGATACTCGTAGAGGCCGGACACTTGAACGGCTTCAAGCGAACCCTCTTCCTAAACCATGAACTCAGATTTGCGGTGATCATCTACCCGCACAAGGTGAAGATCTGATCTTCTAATGTATTTAAAAAGTTTTAATTCTTATCTAACTACGAACGGTTCATGAAACAACGTTCGTGCGATGAACATCGATCCCGCACATGCCTCTTCCGCTGCCATCTGATTTTTTTTGAAATATCAGCGGCATGGGCGGGTTCCCAACAGTTTCTCTGGCTCATTTTCAGGGATAGGAACCTTAAAGTGCTTGAAAAGTAGGGTGAAGACCATCCCATACGGTATGCTGAATCTGGAGTACCTATGATAGATTGAGATGTAGTTCAACATGAGCCTAGGAAGATTTAGGGGAATCCCTAGCAGGATGTGGTGCATAATGGCCAAGTCTCGCTCCGAAACGAAGTCGAAGCGACGGTTTTTGGGAACAAGACCCTGTTGATTATGCTCAAAAGCAATCTCATTTCAGCATTGAGGTCTTGGACTTAACTATGTCAAGAGGACCGCAGTTCTCTCTACCTAGAATTAGGTTTAAAGCAATCTCCCTTTGGGGATGTGAGGTCGGAGCCTCACCGTACTTAGGTATTTGCAATAAACTAGATAAATATCCTCATTGACTTCTACCAATGTGCCTCGGACATACCCGGTGTACCCCGAGCTCCCTAAAGCCAAATTGCCAAAAACTTCTCTCATTAGGCCAGGATAGGTAGACACGTTTAGGGAACATAGGTGTTTCCAACCTTGGGCACGGAGTCTCTCTCCAATAGAGAACCCCTCACTCGCTAAGAACTGAAAATCTATGTGCCTACCTGTTGTTACTGTGCGATTCGCACAGGAGGGAGTCACGGTTGGCGGAGCAACTGGAGGAGACGGCGCGGAGGGCTCTTCCCTCCGTTCCTCGTCGTTCGCCACCCTAGGACGCCTCCCACCACTACGCCTAGCTTTCTTAGGTGCCATCGACCGGAAATCTAGGGAAATGGGCAGTGATTTTGGTTCGATTGGTGGTGGAGAGAAGATGGATGCTAGGGTTTAGGGTTTTGTTGGGGACGATGGAAAACAGCTCGGGACGGCTCGAGCTGTTTCAGCCTATTAAAAAAAAACATTCATTCTGTCCCCGAGACGTCTCCGTGACTAATGCGAGACGTCTCGCCGGGGGGACGTCTCTGCGATTTGCTAGAGACGTCTCCGGCACTAAAAAATTTCAGAACGTTTCCAATCTTTTTCCAATTCGTTTTATTCAACCTCAATGATCAGTTTAATTTCTTTTGGCGAATATAAAGTGAGCTTGCTTGTGATCCTTCCCCTTAATAATACATCCTATAAAAGTTTGACAATATTTTTTGAATTATCAATATTGAAATGAGGAATGTTTGATCAAATTTCGAATGCCTATGGAATAGGCTCTAAAAATAGCTCTATGAAGAGTCCAAGGTGGGATAACTATCCTCCGAAAAGTCAAACAATTCGTCATCTAATTTGATAGATTCATATTTTCACTTATTAAGCACTAGGTTTGCTATATGTGACCTTGAAGTGTATTATTGGTTTGAGTAGCATTCATATGTATCTTTAGAGCATACAAAGCATTGCATATGTTTTGAGGAGTTCAATCATTTAAGCTATAGTATTGAAGTCAAATCATGCTTGCATTACAAATTCAATCTACTTGCTAGGATCATACAAGCACAAGGCATTCCTTAAAAAATTAAACCTATCTTTACAAAGGGCTTTGTAAAGATATCGGCCAATTGATTTTCAGTGCATACATACTCAATCAATACATCATTTTTAACACATGATCTCTTATAAAGTGATGCCTAATCTCTATGTGTTTTGATGTAGAGTGTTGGACAGGATTTTTTGTCAATTGATTGCACTTGTATTATCACATCTAATTGGAATATTGTCCATTTTGATACCAAAATCTCAAGTTGTTGCTTAATCCAAAGAACTTGGGCACAACAGCTTCCGGCTGCAATGTACTCAGCCTCAGCTGTGGACAGGCAACTGAATTCTGTTTCTTGCTAAACAAGAAACCAAATTAGCACCCAAGAATTGACAGGTGCCACTTGTGCTTTTTCTGTCGAGTTTGCACCCGGCAAAATCAGCATCGGAATAAGCAATTAAATTTAATCAGATTGTTTAGAATACCATAAACCTGCATTAGATGTCCCTATAGGTATTTGAATATTCTTTTAACAGCTTGTAAGTGTGATTCCTTAGGACATGCTTGGTATCTAGCACACATGCAAACACTGAATAATATGTCTGGTCTACTAGCAGTAAGGTAAAGTAAAGACCCTATCATACCTCTGTACAATTTGCAGTCTACACATTTACCTTTTTCATCTATGTCAAGTTTGCAACTTGAGCCCATGGGTGTGCTGATTTCCTTTGCATCCTTCATCTTGAACTTCTCCAATATTTCCTTGATGTATTTGGACTGACTGATGAAGATGCCTTCCTCTGATTGTTTTATTTGTAGCCCAAGGAAGAAGTTGAGCTCACCCATCATGCTCATTTCGAATTCTTCCTGCATAAGCTTAGCAAACTCTTGACAAAGACTATCATTAGTAGCACCAAAAATTATATCATCCACATAAATTTGCACAAGCAATAAGTCATTCCCTTTTCTTTTAATGAGAGTGTTTGTCTACATTTCCTCTTTTAAACTCATTTTCAATTAGGAAATTACTTAATCTTTCATACCACGCCTAGGGGCTTGCTTAAGTCATACAATGCTTTATGCAATTTAAAAACATAATCTGGATGTAAGTGGTTTTCAAAACCTGGAGGTTGTTCTACATAAACTTCCTTCATTATATAACCATTTAAAAATGCACTTTTACATCCATTTGATAGAGTTTGAAATCCATGAAGCATGCATATGCCAAAGTAGTCTAATAGCCTCTAACCTGGCAACAGGAGCAAAAGTTTCATCAAATCTATGCCTTCTTCCTGATTGTAGCCTTTGGCTACCAACCTAGCTTTGTTTCTTATTACTGTTCCATCTTCATCTAGTTTTTTCTATATTATCCCACTTGGTGCCTATAATTGAAACATTAGGGGGTCTTTTCATTAGAGTCCAAACTTGATTTCTTTCAAATTGGTTTAATTCCTCTTGCATAGCATTTATCCAATTCTCATCTTTTTCGGCTTCTTCTAGTGATTTAGGCTCATCTGTGAAACGAATGCAAGATAATTACTAGTGTTTCTTAAAGAGGATCTTGTCTTACCCCTTGTGAAGGGTCACCAAGGATTAGATCCTTGGATGACCATGTGCATACCTCCATTCCCTCGGAAGATCTTGATTTCTTGCTGGAGGTTGATCTTCTTCATCTTGCTGAATTGTATCTTCTTTGATTTCATCCTCATGTTGTTTGTCTTGTATGGAGAACTCCTTCATTCTGTCTTCAAGTATACCTGCTCACCATCTTCTTCTTTTCTAGAAGAATCTCCATTAGCTTCATCAAAACAACATGAATGGATTCTTCAACAACGAGAGTTCTCTTGTTGAAGACCCTGTATGCTCTACTAGATGAGGAATAACCTAAAAAGATCCCCTCATCTGATTTAGCACTAAACTTACTTAGATTGTCCTTTCCATTGTTTAAAATAAAGCAGCGACAGCCGAAAAATGAAAATAACTTATATTGGGCTTCTAATTTTCAGCAACTCATAAGGTGTTTTCTTTAAAATAGATCTAACTAAAGCACGTTTAAAATATGGCAGGCAGTATTGATTGCTTCAGCCCAAAAATACTTTGGGTAGATCCGATTCGCACAGCATGGTACGAGCCATATCTGCTAGTGTGCGATTCTCCTTTCTACCACCCCATTTTGTTGGGGTGTCCTAGGGGCGAAAAATTGTGATTGATACCGTTTTCTTCACAAAACTTTTCAAAATGCTGATTTCAAACTCCGGTACCATGATCACTCCTAATTGCTTTAGTTTAAGGTTAAGTTCATTCGAAATCCTATATGAAACTTGATAAAAAGCAGAAAAGGACTCATCTTCGTGGGCAAGAAATGAAACCCATGTAAAACGTGAAAAGTCATCAACAATTACAAGACCAAACTTCTTACCCCCTAGACTAGCAGTTTAGTGGGTCCAAATAAATCCATGTGAATTAGTTCTAAGGGTTTTGATGTTGAGACTATGTTCTTAGGTTTGAAAGAGCTTCTTGTTTGTTTCCCTAGTTGACATGCCAGCACAAATTTTGTTCTTTTCAAAGTCTATTTTGGTAGTCCTTTAACTAGATCTTTTGTAATCAATTAGAAATTAAATCCATGCTAGCATGTCCTAACCTACGATGCCATAACCAGCTAGTCTCATTGACCTTGGTATCCATGGCTACAAGACATTGGGCCATCTTTCATGGTGAGATCATCAAGATCTACCATGTAAACATTTCCAAGCCTATGTCCCATAAGTATGATCTCATTGTCAATTGGACTACTAATTATGCATAGGAAGATTCAAATGACACTTTAAGCCCTTGTCACAAAATTGACTTATACTTAATAAATTATGTTTTAATCCATTAACTAACAATACATTGTCAATAAATGAGGAGGGTGATATGGAGATTTTACCAACGCCAATGATTTGACCTTTAGCATTGTCTCCAAATGTGACTACTCCTCCTTCTTTTGATTTCAAGGTGACGAAGAGGCTCTTGTCACCGGTCATATGCCTTGAGCAACCGCTATCAAGATACCACATTCTCTTTTTGCTCCCGGCTGCAAGGCATACCTGCAAAATAATCATGTGAAGCTCTTAGGTACCCAAGTTTTCTTGGGTCCTTCTTGGTTAGTGTAGTTGGTTCCCTTAGGAACCCACATTTTGGTTGTGTTTTTACCCTTTACAAATGTGTTCTTATTAGTTTGAATCTTTCTTTGAATGCAAGAATAGCTTTATGTCCACTTTTCCACAGCAAAAGCATGTAGGTTTTTCAGTTTTGGCCATCTTTTGCTTTTACAAAAAAGTTCTTTAGATATTTTTGTTGTTTGCTAGTTTTGTATCCTAATCCGCTTTATTAAAAACAGCTCTTTGATTGGATAGAATAAGATTTAATTTTTCGAGCTATGTGTAAATTTCTGCACAATTGGTTTATACTTATGTAGCTCATCCTTAAGGTCCAAATTTTTTTTAGCTAATACTTCCTTATCATTTTTAAAGGGATTCGACATTTGTGCAAGTGAAGTATTACTAGTGAGTAGAAATTTGACTCTTAGATTTAATTCCCTGAGTGTATTTGCCCATTTCATACTCAATGCTAAGTTCTTGAAAATTTTATCCTTTAGGTCAATAATGCTATCATTCTTTATAATTTTCCTTTTCAATCAATAGGTTTTAATGTCATCCTTCGTGTTTGATTGGAGGCCTTTAGTTCTTTATTTTTTTCTCCTAACATACTACAATCATTCATGAGTTTCTTGGAAAGCTTCATATAATTCTTCTAAAGTAAAATCTGTAGTGAGCTTTGACATACCTCATCGTCGTCGAATGCCATGAAACACAAATTGGCAGTCTCTTCCTTCTCTTCCTCGGAGGAGGATGTGTCACTATCATCCCAAGTCGCTTTCAACGCCTTCTTCTTCTTCTTCCATAATGCTTCTTCTGTTGAGCGGCATTCGGAGCGGATGGTGTCCCGTCTCTTGCAATCATAACATATGATTGGGTCTCTTCTTTTTCTTTTTCCTTTTCCAATCATTTCTCCCTCCAAACTTCTTTTTCTGGAAGGCCTTCTTTCTTCTTATGAAATTTTTGAACTTCCTTACTATTAAGGCCAAGTCTTCATCTTCACTTCCCTCTTCACTTTTACTGCTTTCTTCTTCACAATACTGAAATGGCCTAGAGGCGATTGTCTTCTTCTTTGGCACATCTTCTTCATGTTGCTTCATGGTGAGCTCATGCGTCATCAATGAGCCAATAGTTCTTCAAGTGCCAAGGTGTTGAGGTCTTTGGCTTCTACAATCGCCGTGACCTTTGCTTTCCAAATTTTTGGCAAGGACCTGAGAATTTTTCTCACAAGTTCTGAATTAGTGTAAGATTTACCCAAATTCTTTAGACCATTAATTATATCAGTGAAGCGTGTGAACATGCACGAAATAGTTACGTTGGGTTCCATCTTAAATAATTCTATTGTGAACTAGAATGTTCATTTTAGACTCCTTGACTTGATAGTACCCTCGTGGGTAACTTCAAGCCTATCCCATATTTTCTTGGCGGAACTACAGGTGGAGACTCTATTAAACTCATTTACATCTAGAGCACAAAACAATGTATTCATGGCTCTTGCATTGAGTTGAACCATCTTGCTATCATTCTCATCCCAATCCTCCTCAGGTTTGGGAACCTGAACGCCATTAACTGTGTGAGATGGTTCGTGTGGTCCTTGATTATAGCCTCCACAAGGCATAATCTTGTGCTTGAACAAAAATTCTCATTCTAGTTTTCCAATAGGAATAATTTGTTCCATTGAAAGTGGAGGTCTATTGGTAGCCTGCCCCTCAGCAGGAACATTGTTGAAGGGTGTTGCCATCTTGATCTTGGCAAAGACGGTTAGGTCTTCAAGAATACACAGAGCACCTGCTCTGATAACCACTTGTTGCCCAGAGATGGTCACCCAAGAGGGGGGTGAATTGGGTGTTTTAAAAATTTTGTCTAATTAAACAATACACACAAGTGTAGGTGCAAAAGTAAAATTAAAGTGGTAAGCACAATCAATCGCACACAGAGGTTTATAGTGGTTCGGAGCTTCCACTGCTCCTACATCCCTCCCCAAACACCTTTGGGAATTTTTCACTATAATCGGCGATTACAGTCCGGTAGTTTTTCGAGTGAATTACCCAACTCGTTGTTTTAACCCGGGCTAACAACGAACCCTACAATCCCCAATTAAACTAGGCTTGGGATGCCTAACCCTTGTTCCAAGTCCCTTGACTAGAACAAGCACAATGTTCAAGTGTTTTTACAAGAATTTAAAAGCTTCTATGAAAGCAAAAAAACGATGAAGAACAACAAACCGGAAGAACCCTCTTTGCCGTTGAAAGCGTGGATGATGGTGGTTCTTCCGATGTGGATTACGTCGCTTGAATACGAGCTTTGATTGCCGAGTGGGAGTGAGTAGATGAGCACGAATCAGATAAGTAGACTTGAATGCACTTGATTTCTCTCTTGAAAGCACCAACTCCCTTGAGACTCTTTCTCTTTCTTCTCTCTTGAATGCTTTATGTTTGGTTGTGGAGAATGTTTTGTTATGCACTTAAAAGCTCCTTTTTATACTTCTACAAGCAATAGATCCGTTAGACACCAAAAATATAGCATTAGAATTTCAAACAAACCTGCAAAAATGTGTCAGTCGTGTCCCAGGCATTCCGGAGAAGTCTCCGCTTGAACGAGAACGTCTCGGCTGTATAAAAAATCTTTGACAATGTTGGAGTCGACTCGGCGCTTTCTGGGGATGACTCCGATGAAGAACAGCTCGATTTCTTGTTTTTCTATTTTTCTGAGAGAGTCGGCTCGCATGCCTCGGGGACGTCTCGGGATTTTTGTGCTTTATGCGTGGGACGACTCCGCGACGTCGGAGACGGCTCCGACATTTTCTCAACAAAAAAGCAGGTCCTCTGGAATCTGAGAGAGTCGGCTCCGCGTCCTTCGGAGACGACTCGTGCGCATCCTTGAAATCGGCCTTTCTGCCTCTCTGAGAGAGTCGACTCTGGAAAGCCGGGAGTCGACTCCGACCCTACGAGACGCCTCGGCAGGTGCTGGGGACGTCTCCAGACGTCCCAGCTTCTTCTCTGCGTGCCAGAGACGTCTCTGGAACAAACCGGAGACGTCTCGGCTGCCCCTGATCTGTTTTCTTCATCTCAAAAATCTTCAATAAATCCACCGAAAAATATGGGAACATGCCTTGACAATCCTTAACAATATTCTTAGTTAAACACCTGAAATGCTCAAGTAAATTGTTAATATAACGAAATTATACTCTAGTATTTTGTATTCATCAAAATCCATTAGGGGGCCAACACCTTTTTATTTAAATTGATCCCCAATTAGCTTGAAATTTTGTGGTGATTGTTTGTTTTTAATTTCAGCAAAAGTGTGAATGCATGCTCGATACACATACACCAATTAATCCGCACATAGTAAGGGCAATCACCCCAACAAGATAAGAACTGAATTCATCACCAGATTCTTGCCCAAATTAGGTGAATCAATTCTCACATAGCTATCACTTTAATTAAAATCAATTAGACATTGGCCCCTATGGACATTCGAGCTCAATAGGACGAAGATCACCGAAAGTTGCACCAATTTTGCTTTGTGGCTCAGTTGATGTCTAGGCAAGCTTTGTCCCTTTAAGGGAGACAGTTCATCTGTTCAAGGCAAGTAGTTTTTAAGTGGAACCTTTGCGAATGCATCGTGACCCCCCCACTTACCTGGAAGCTTACCTGGTCAACTCAGTTCATTAGACCGGATTGGAGGCTTAGGTGCCCTCTTCAAACCAGTTAGGAGCTGTCTAGTGATTTTAGGGTAAACATAAGAAATTGATGTATTTTTTTTAATGCATGCTTGACCGTACTTGACTGATTAGAAGAGTATTAGTGTATGCTATGGTGTCGTTCCAGATCTCTTGAATTAGTACCTTTTGATTCTAAGATAGAGCGTTCTATTAGGGCCCTTCGAGCTAAAATCCGCACCTATAGAACCATAGGATTGCTCCACCTGTCGAGATGGCTGAAGAACAACCCAAACTCTTGAGGGAGTACTTTACTCCCACCATTTACACTTCTCCATCTTGCATTCGATTACCTAAAGTAGCAGCTGTACAATATGAAATAAAGTCTAGTGTGATCCAAATGCTCCCATCTTTTTATGGGCTCACCAACGAAGACCCGTATAAACACCTAGATGAATTCCTTGAGATTTGCACCACTGTCAAGATTCAGAACTTCACTGATGATGCTCTGAAACTTAGATTATTCCTCTTTTCCCTTAAAAATAGAGCCAAGCAATAGCTGAATTCCTTAGAAGCCAACTTGATTCGTTCCTGGGATCAAATGCAACAAGAATTTTAAAAAATACTTTCTATAGGAAGAACGAACTAGTTTAGACGTGCCATCACAAGCTTCTCCCAAACTGAGGAAGAAGAATTTCATGAAATCTGGAAGAGATTTCGGGACCTAATCCGAAAATGCCCGCATCATCAAATACCCAAGTGGCAATTAGTGCAATGCTTTTATGATGGGTTGTCTGAACAAAACCATCAGATGGTTGATGCTTCTTGTGGGAAACTTTCATGCTTAAAAATGAGCATGAAGCATGGGAATTATTTAAAAATCTCAATGAAAACTCCCTCCACCATGCTTCCTGTTCTCGTCAAACACCCTCGAGTTCTCAAAGAAAAGGGACCATTTGTAAATAAGTCATTCTATGGACCTGTCTAGCAAGGTAGATGCATTGTCCCATAAGATTGACCAACTGATGATAGGAGGACATGTCGTTAGCTCTTTCCAAGCACAAGTGTGTGCTATCTGTTCTAGCCCATCCCACCTTATTCATGAGTGCCCCTCAGCACCCCAATTCTCCGAACTCGTGCAAGAATACATCAATGCTGCTCAAACACAGCCCAGATCGGGTAATGACCCATTTTCTAATACATATAATCCGGGATGGCGGAATCATCCAAACTTTTCTTAGAAACAGCAAGCTTCGAATACTGCCCAACCCTACTCCCAAAATTTTTAAAACCCTCAAAATTTTCAAACCCCACAAAATATTCATCCCTACCATTCCTCGACTCAATTTCAACACAATCCTCCTCCACCCCAAAGAAACACAGCCTTTGAGGAGAAAGTGTTGACCGCCCTTCAAGGTTTGGAAACCATTACACAATTGGTGCACTCTCACACGCAATCCATCGCCAAGCTAGAATCCCAAATGGGGCAACTAGCTAATGCACTGAACAAGCGAGAGGAAGGAAAGCTTCCAAGCCAACCACTAAGTAATCCTAGGGGACAATACATAGCTCAAGAAAATCAACTAAATACAATTCATCATAAAGAAGCCAATGCTTTGACTACCCTAAGGAGTGGACGTGTAGTAGACAATAAGATTGGAGAGGATAACAATAAGGAAGGTGGAGAAGAGGATAGAAATGTGTCAAATGAAAATCTAAAACCTTCTTCTTCTTCAGCTAGTCCACCTTTTGCCAAAACTCACATTCCAAAAGTCTCATTTTCTGAAGCTCTTAATTCACCCTCTTCCTTTGGCAAAAAGGAAACTTCACTAGAGAAGATGATGGAGGTTTTCAAACAAGTCAAAATCGATCCACTTCTTGATGCTATTTGACAAGTTCCCTCCTATACCAAATTTTTCAAAGACCTTTGTACCCAAAAGCAAAAAATCTAGGCCACATGTGCCTAAAAAGGTCTTCCTAACTGAGCAAGTGAGTTCTATTCTCCAACACAACACCTCCAAAATTCAAAGATCCTGGTGCTCCCACCATCTCCTGCGTCTTAGAAAATAATTTCATTGATTAAGCACTCTTAGATCTAGGGGCAAGTGTCAACCTTTTACCTTACTCAGTTTATGAGAAACTTGGGTTAGGTGAGTTAAAACCAACCTCGGTATCCTTCAATTGGCTGATCGATCTGTAAAAACACCACGTAGGATAATTGAAGATGTTCTTGTCAAGGTAGATAAATTCTATTTTCCAGTAGATTTTATCGTCCTTGATATGGAACATGAGCCTAATCCTAAGAAACAAATCCCCGTAATCCTTGGACGCCCCTTTTTAGCAACAGCCAATGCGTGCATCAATTGTAAAACGGGGGTAATGAACTATCATTTGGGAACATGAAGGTAAAGTAATATGTTCAATACGGCCGACCAACCCGCGAGGAAGTTGAGTGCTTCCTAATAGACAAAATGGATGATCTCGTAGAAGAAGCCCTTCCCTATATTTTGGCAGATGACCTCTGAAAATATGCTTGGCCCATTTTAACTTTGCTATAGACAAGGCTATAGAAGCAGTCAACTCCTTGTCCGACAATCAGTCTCCCACAAATTTTCTTCCTTGAAGAACTCGCATGAACCCGGTATGATTTGATAAGGATGCGTTGCGTCTGGCTGAAGACGTTAAACTTAGCGTTTGTTGGGAGGCAACCCAATTTTCGTAGGACATTTTCGCATTTTTTTATTGCATTTTTTTTATTAATGTCTTGATAGGAGTCCTCATATTACTAATGCGACTAAGGTAAAATGCTTCCATCCTCCATATGCATCATATTTTCGTCCAAAATAAAATAAAATAAAATTTTAAAAATAATATAATATTAAAAAAATATTGAGGACAATGTCTGATCTAGGTTAGAGGGTATAGGATTCGAATTTTTTAAGAAATTTTTCGCATTTTCGCATTTTTGAATAAGTTTTTCAAAAAAAATCCTAATTTCTATGCCTTAGTGCTGAAATGATAAATACACAAAGTATATAAAATCTAAAAAGTCCAATGATTAGTCAGGAGTAAGACAATTTAAGTTCTTTTTATTAAAGGTTCTTTTAGCGAGTTGTAAGATAATTTTACTTTGGAATTTCACAACACACATGGCCTGCCCTTCTAAGGGTTAGGTTCAACATTATGTTGTTAAGTCTGGTAGCAACCTTGAGTCCTGATGAATCATACCTATCTAATTCACTATTATCCATATTTATTAAAGAAAAAAAAGTGAATTCAGTCAGGTACATCAAAAGGGCTACCTATCGTTAAAGGTCAGCGGGCTTATGATGATGAATCCGAGCATAGATCCGTAGGAAGTCTTGATGCCCAACACCTTATGCCATCTGGTGTGGGAGTGTTGACTGAATGCTCGCTACACGGAGGAATCATTACAAGAGTAAAAGTGCATAATTTATTTATAATATAAATAAATATATATATATATATTATAAACAGAGAAAGAAAAATAATATTGATCTTGAAAAAGACGATAGTGTGAAGCCGTCGTTGTAAAAAAATTCGAGTAAACTGGATATTACAGATAAAGCCATGAGGTATTAAAGTAAACATCCACAACTCTCAAAATTCTGCAAGATAGGATGATTTTAAATCAGTGATTAGGTCTTATCTGACCAATTCTGAAAACTACTAGCTTTAGCAATATTTGGAGGAATCTAAAGCCTTAGCTTGTGTATGGTCTAGATTTCACCGAGCACCCAAGTGTAAAAAGTCTTACAACTCCTAATGGAAACTTAATGACCTCAACTTGAATTGCATTTTGACCTAGGCTTTGGGCTGACTTAATAATTAAAACTTTGTGTGCTTTTGAAATTATTGGCACTTATGCATTTGAAATCAGATTTTATAAACAGTAAAATAAATTCTTTAGGTAGAGACAGCAGTTTGTGGGTATCTGAGCGGAAACCCTCACGAGACAAAATTCGTCCACTAGGGCACCTAGGGGTTTAAAGCCTTATTGCATATGGTAAATGCAATCGCGATTCCTGCGAAAGTGAGTTAATTTTTTTTTTTTGCTCGAAGACTAGCAAATATAGGTTGGGGGATGTGATAAGTGCTAAATAATGTACAAATTAATATCTTATTCATAGCACTTATCATTATTTTAATTCACATATTTTGTAATTTAACTAAAATTGTGTTACTTCATCATTGCATTTAAATAAATTATTAAAGGTAATTCGAGTTCTACTTATTTACTGATTAAGCTTAATGTATGCAGGTCGAGTCAAGCTTAATTAGGTAAAGCCTAAACTGACAGATGCATCATTTCACAATTTTACATCCTCTAGAGTCGACTCCAAGAACTCTTCTCCAAAACCCAGTGCTTCCTATAAATCCTTCAATTATTTGTCTCTCAGATCTCAAAGTATACCATCTATAGTCACACGGATCCCAAAGAATTATAACCATTGGGCTCTTCCCAGCGAAGGAAATCACACATTCAAATCAAATCTCCTCATTCAAACAACCAATCTTCATCCCAATAGCCTTCATTCGGACCAAAAGGGAACCAAGAATTAGAGTGGATTCTTCTCATTTGCGATGGCTTCCTCCAGCCGGATAAGCATGTCATTCTATTCCGCATCCAAGACAATCTGTTCTCATCTTCCCAGCATCCTACATCCTTCCGCATTGTTCTCCACAAATCGAGCCATATCAGCTCATCTACTCCGAGATCTTCCCATTCTCCCCTACATCCAATAGATTCAGCTTCATCTCCAACAAAAAAATCTTCATCCCAAACTTCCTTAACTTCTCTTCATCCCGCATCGTCCACGGACGTGATCCATCCTTATCCAAGCAATCTCAGCATCAAAGGATCACGTCCACGAATCAAACCAAGTTTCCTCCGTATCAACGAGCAAACCATCCTTCGTCCACGGATTTCTGCCAGCCTCCCTTCGGATCGCGTTCGTGATCTACTTCATCCATGAACTCATCAATCCCTGCGTCTCGGATTACATCCTTATTCAACAAGTATCAAGATCTCATCTCCCTGTTATCAGCCGAAATTCCAACATCCTAGCTTCCCTGTTCCTATCTTTCCCGAGCATATCCGCCCAGATAAATCCTATCTAACTTCAGAACAAACTCCCTTTCTTCCGAATCGATCTCACGTTCATTCCGTTTGCGATGGCTTTAACTCATCCCCTATTTCAGCGGAACAGAACCATCATGAGCTTCAGCGTTTCTTCCTTTCAGCAGCTCAATCTTCTGAATCCATCCAAACAACTTCCCGACTCCAATAATCTCAGCATCCTATGAGAACCAACCTATCAAATTCGTTCCAAAGATCCTCTATTCTCAGCCATATCCATGGTTTCAAGCTCCCGCATCTCCATCTCGGCTGTAAGCTCAACCTGACGTCCACGTCCTCGCCATCACCTGCAACCGAGGATCAGCTGACTTCAGCCAACCAATCCAGCCGTTCGGCGAGCTTCAAGGATCCAGCAATCAAACATCAGCTCCCAGCTCAACTTCTCCACATCCGGATCTCCCGCATCCAGTCGGGATGAGCATCCCGAACAAATCTCAGCTTCATCAGCTTGATCATCCTTATCTCATCCAAACTTCTTCGCAGCGACGGAGGTAGGCAGCCTATATAAGAGAAGAGTTTTCTCTTCGGGAGCAATTTTTCTTCGGAGGAGGCGAGTTCCATAGATAAGGAGGGAGAATAATAGTTTGGTTATTGTGGGAATAACTCCCCAAAGAAAGAAAAAAATATATGATGAAGGGAGTTTGATTCTTATCCAGTTTTGTTGGGATGAGTCTGAGAGGGAAGATGAAGAAGGGAGGAACCCAGTCATGATGAAGGCCTTCTGCATCGTTGCTGCTACCCCCATACGGCTGTTCTCCTCTCTAGGGCCGGATGCAACCTAACAAAGGGCCAAGGGTTTTGTATTTTTGATTTTTATTCTTGGAGTTGTATAAACTTTATTTTGTTCTTAATGAATTTTTTTCATCTCATATTTAATTTCTATGATTTTAAGTATGATGTTTATACAATTGTTCTTCATGATCATAAGTTAATAGAAGATCACCCATGCTTAGGAAGATGCAGTGTCCTGCCACATTAGTTTAGGATAGACATTTCATGCAACCGAAGATGGATGTTCCTAAATTACTTTTGTGAGATTTTTTTGAATGCTGATTAGGTTGTAGCCAATTTGCATGTTAATTCAAGAATAAATTAAATACAATTAACCCTCGTTTCGATATTAGTGGTGAATTTTTGCCCTAGGTTCTTCAAACTGGTATCATTTTAATTGCATTTTTGTTCATTAAAATTTCTTAGTTTAATTTTCTTCACAAACTCTTCTTTTTTTAAATATTTTTAAGAAACAACTGTACCTCAATTTCTGTGGATCGATACCCGTAATCACTATCCTACCAGATACGTGCTATTGCGTGGTCTTTAAAGTTGACTATCAAAAGCACTCATTTATATGATACTATCTTGCACCTCACTACATTCTTGACTTGTTAGCAGATAGATGGGAAGTAATAAACTTGAGTTAGAGTCTGCTTAAATTGTAGCAATAAGTTTCTATTGTCCTTGCACTTCTAGGTTCATACAGTAATACTTGTTCAAATTTCGAGTTAAAAAAAAAAATTGAAAATCCCTGACTAATGATTTGTGGGTAACTTCACTGCAAACCCTCACGAGACAACATCGTCCACTAGGGTAACTAGGGTTTAAAGGTTTGTTGCACGTGCTAAGTGCATCGTAATGCTCTATAGTTCATGTATATTTATGTACATATAATAAAACAACTTTGCACTCTTATTTATCATTTTCACACTAAATGCTAGAGACTAGCAATAAGCTAGTTGGGGGTGTGATGAGAGCACAAAAGTGCATCGTCATACCATCTTAATTAGATTATAGCTAATCTTAATAATAAAATTAACTAATAAATGTTGTATTTGTGCTTGAGTGCAAGTAATCCAGAAACAATCAACATTGGGTTTGAGCCCAATGCCAGCAGCCGGCTCAAGTCAAGCTAGCATCTTCACGTGACGGAGCTTAGCCCCACGATGCAACAAGATATCTTCGTCATCAACGGTCTCCAGCCTTCAAACCCAACGTGCTTCCAGAATTTCCAGCATCCGAGCCGCATCAAAATCCTAGCTCCTTCCCCATCGCGCAGCCCGAGCTCATTCAAGTCAGCCAGTCCATGCGATCACGGGAGACCAGCTCCATTCCAGCCATCAGCATTCAACGCCCATGTCCCAGACTCTTTCGTGATCCAGCCTCCACACCCGGAATGCAAGCGTGATGCAAGCGTGATCCAGCCGCATCCGTCTCCTCCCAGCAAAGATCCACAACACTCTTCATTCCGGATCAGCTCTCCTAGCATCCGAGCTCACGCACCCGTCGAGTCTGCCTCTTCCACGTCTCCTCCTTCCGTCTCTTCCGTCGTTGCAGGCACGTCCATTTCTTCTTCGAGCGAATCCCATCTGCAGCATCCCAGCCGCCTTTGTGATTTTCCCGTGATCCCAGCCTCCACCGGCGTGATCGGCTCCTCCTAGCAGCCCAAGAGTCCGTCGGATTCATCCTCCCAGCGTCATGCATCCGCCCTCTCCTTCCTCCGTTCAATCCGCGGCGCTCTTCATCCGGATCCACGTCTCTCTCCCAACCATTCCGTTTAGTCTCCAGGTCACGCGATTCATCCCAAGATTTGTGCAGCCCGGACGATCCTCTCCGTAATCAGGGGGGTGGACGACCTATTTAAGAGGAGGAGGGCAGATACCAAGGGAAGTCGTCGGTTGGGATTGGGGCAAGTAACAGGGAGGTCGGCTGGTTCAAGAAGGAACAGGGGAGAGGGTTCGGTTTGGGAGAGAAGAGAGAAAGAAAAAAAAAGAGAAGAAAATGCTCTGTTTTCTCTTTTGAAAACGAGCATGTTCTATATATGATTTTTTAGTTTTAATTTTATTAAGAGTTTTATTTTGGGAGCATGTGTTTGGGTTTTTTAGTTTTATTTTAATGAGAGTTTTATTTATGCTAAAGTTGTAATTTCTGTTGTTTTTTAATTTTCGTTCTTCAAATCTTGTAATCTTTCTTCTTTTTCATGCAATATATGAAATTTTCTTTTAGCAATTTATGTTCTAGGGTCAATCTTTTAGCACTGTTTTCATCCATTTATTTATGCCAAAGCTTTCTTTGATTAGTTAAATATATAAATGCTTTTAGAATTTATACCTATTTTTTTGTCAATTTCAAGTAGAAAATATTCTCTGGTAGCCCAGAGAATCATTCAAACATCGAGTATTGTTTTTCTTTTGTTATTCAAGAATCGATTTCGAAACCGAGTGAACGTTTTAATTTTTATGCAACTTCAATCGCCTCCCTGTGGATCGACCTCTTACGACCACTATTCTTCGAGTAGAAAAGGTAAGAGTATAATTAAATTAAACTTTGTTTGTCGGTTCTAACAACGTTCTGTTTAGCATATTTTTAGATAAACAGAAATTCGATAACAGTTGGCATCTTACAGATATATCTTCCTCATCCAGATTATTCACGATCTCCGTTGTAGATGCTTCATTTTTCTCTTTAACACAGTCCTGCCAATCCTCATCATCACTAGTCTCTGTGGTAGGTGCATCATAATTGACTCTTGAGCTCTTATCTCTTTTTGATCTAGCACCTTTCTATTTTCTCGAGTAAGAAAATGCGAATCAGTATTGCTCTGGATCTTTTACCTTCTCTCTATTTATTCTTTTTCTTTCTCATGCCTTTTTTAAATGTTCTTCTTTCTTTTGGTAAATTGGATGATCTAAATTAAACGAGAATAGATTCATCTGTGGGAGTTAGAAAATAAAATATTACAAAACTGGATAGAAAAATCAACCGAGGATGCCTATAGAGTAGATCTTGTATGGTTCGCCACATACAATACCATCCAATCAACAACATTGTTCGCTTCTCTATAAATATGCAAAACCTTAAAAGGTAGTAGTGATTGCAATAGTCTCCAGCAATCCTATAAAAGAGGGGCAACCTATTCTCAAGAGGAGGCAAATCAGAAAACCATTTGATAACTATCACATAATTGCTCTCCAAATAATTCGTGGAGCCAACAATTCATATACAACATAATTCAGTCCCTCCTATGCCGCCTGCAACTCTGCCATTGAAATTATGGTATCAAAATTTGTAACACCACCTACTGCTATAAAAGCATTCGAATAACAAAAGCAGCTCCACTTGAATCACCTATGTGCAGTACACTATCATTAAAATTGATCTTGAGGAAGCAGACGGGTAGTGTCTCCCAAGAAATATATGTTACTTAGGGAGACATAGAGACTGCAAAAAGGAGAGCCACTGTGTCATGCCCCCAACCCGAGATCGCGAGCTAGGGGTCGCGGCGACTGCCGCACACTCGTAGAGAACTCTTCCACGAGCATGGAAGGCATCTCATCATGATATCAAAATCAGACAGCAAAAATAATTTAACTAATAATATGCAATCTTTATTGTATTAACTAACTCAACTTATAATGTCCCACAATTCTAACATTAGTTTAAGGTAATACTTCGATTTAAATAAACTCTAATCTAAGATAACTTGTGCCACAGTTCTTCTAGTCGCTCTCCTATATTGTAAAACTCTGGATCGAGCTAATTCTTCGGATCTGTAAATACAGTAAGAAATCATATAATGAGCTAGACAGCCAAATAAGTAATGAATACCTTAACTATATAATTCATATAATAACATAAAATATAAATACAAATTACAATGAATCAGCATAAAAATATAATCAATTTTATTTCAAAACACAAATCCATTGAAATCCATATTTTTTCAATATTCGTATACATAATCATAAATCTGATTTGAAATAAATCACATTCAACTCAGCAACCATTAACTACGACTATATTTATACCCTATGGCTAGGCCAGAAACAGAACCACACTTATACCCTACGGAGTGGGCCAGGCTAGAATATTACACTTACATGGAATAGGTATAGTGTTCCGCATCAGCAATCAGCTCGAGTACTAATGGATGCAGAAGCTTTTCTCAAGGTAAGACAAAGCTGGTACAGAAGATGGACATATTAGTTTAGACCTGTACCATGTTGTAGAGAGTTTCTTCCAACACGAACGGAATGTTCGGAAAAAGGGCAAGAATGCAGAATCAACAATGACCAAAAGAGACAAATTACTTATGGACAATCAGCAATGTCCAAGCGATCTAGCGAAATGCCATATATTTCCAGTGTGACCACTTATCCTTAATGCAATATGCCGCCAATTTTGGTACTGCAAAATTCCAGGATGAGCTGTTGCAGCATATAATTTCCATTTGATCATGAGAAAAGAGAGAGGAATGGTTCAATGTCCAGGATATAATTTAGATAGAAAAGGCAAAACAGCAGCATATATACTGATAACACTAAGAATTGTAACACCCGAATCAATAAAAAGCCATAAACATTAAAACTCCACCAAATCCACAAACATCTAAAGTATAACTGTGAGGAGGTCTAGGTAGCATCACACTGGATCAAAGTCAAATGAGGGTCTATATGGACCGCTCTCTAACTGCTTTAGCACATATCTTCTCTTGAACTGTTGAGGCAGGGTAAAAAAAAAGTCAATTTTGGACTTATCTTTGCTAATGACCTCGCCAGCAATCAACATATCATCCTCACTCAAATCTTCAATCTTTATAATCTCCTCAAACAGAGCCATACGCCTCTCATCACTTTGCTCCTTCTTCTCAAAAAAGTTTGCAATTTTTTTGAAGTCTTCCCTACTCCCATCATATGCACTGCTTATCCTTCCCATCTCAGTGACCAAGTTCTCTATGATAGTATCATTATGCTTTCTCTTTTTACTTACTAAGCCTCCTTTTTTCTTGCTAATTGTTGCAGTACTAGTACCAACGCCTGTAGGTTGGCAAATAGATGGTGGTGAATCTATTGCATTTGGAGAACCTCCCTCAGCATCCATATCATCTCCCAAACTCATAGTATCACCTAAAGCTTCCTCCTCTTTCTCAATTTGTTCACAAGCATCAGCTAGATCCTCTGCACCCACCCCATTTGCTCTATCTTACCAAACACAATTGAAAAGTCTTCATAATAAGAGAAAGGCTTGTTTCTCAGGCTAGCTGCATGGGGATGACTCTGTCAACATAAAACAAAAATTATTAAACAATTTTAGAGATACAAACAAGTGAAGAATTATATTAAAAAAGCATAAGTTGAAAGTAAACTTAGAAAGCATATATTTATGTAATACCTTCACCCATAGGTCATAAACATCTTTGTCTGCCACCACACATTTCTCTCTATCATTCCATCCAAATTCCGAGCAGTTTGGTCCTAACATTTCTGCAATTGCATTCTATTGCTTTTCTAGTAACTTCACATGATTTTTGATGAGAGCACAAAAGGACGATCTACACACCGTTTAAATTAGTATTATTGCTAAAAATAACAATAAAATTGTTGATTTAATATTATATTTTTGTTTGGCACAGGTTATCATAAATTAGAGCTTAAATGCGCATTTGGTACAGATGGCGCAGGCCCAATCCTACCATGACCTGGTCAAGCACATTTGCCCCCGAACGACTTTCTATCCAGCCCACGCGTATCAGCCCGTCTCCCGCATCCCCTTCTTCCTGATTTACCTTCCGAAGAGCTGCCCAATCCGAGAAGGAATCTATCATATCTGATGGATTCCCACTAACCGACCACATCCTTCCAAATCAGTCTCCGCGTATCTCATCCCATGAGAGCACGCGAGCCCAAGCATCAAGTCACAATGAGCATCTCAAGCGATCTCCAACTTCATCAAGGGAGAAGAAATGGTCCCACAATCAGCCGTGCCGACCACACGTCCGTTTCTTCTCCCAGCAATCTTCCAGCACCCGGATCCACATTCTCCTCCTCTTTCGAGTTTCAGCACCCATCCACGATCGGCCGTTCACCATCCGTCCGCGTTCACAACACATCGAAGCAGTGCCCCAGCCGACCGTTGTCCGGATTCCGCGATCAATCCCAGCATCGCGTCCGAGCCGGATTCGAAATCCCAGCATCCTAGCCGTGATGCCAGCCGTGATCCAGCCATTTCCTTCTCCGTCTCAGCATCCAGCATCCGTTTGCAGCTCCTCCACCTCTGCTTCCGCCCGTGACACATCCGGATCCAATCCTAGCTTCCTGCGATCCAACCTCCACCGCATCCGTACTTCACCAAATAATGAAGATCCTCCGAAGCTCTTCACCCGGATCCACGCCTTCCTCCCGCTTCCAATCCGGCGTCCATGAAGCTTCCGCCCGTGATACAGCTCCTTCCGTCCGACTGCAAGCGTGATCCCAAATCCCTTCCAGATTTCAGATCCCAAGCATTCACAATGCATCCGGATTCCGCGCCCGTCCTCCCTCTCCTTCGTGGCATCTTCCATCCGATTGCAAGCCGTGCTCCCAGCGATCCCGAGAGATCACGCGTGATCTCAGCATCCAACCTTCAACATCCCAGCAAGGCGTGATCTCAGACACCATTTCCAGCATCTTCCGGAGCCGATCCAGCCTTCGCCGTGATCCAGCCAACCATTGGAGCTCCCAGATTCACGCGTCCGTCTTCCTCTTCCGCTTCATCATCGGCATCTTCCAAGTTCCAGCATCCGTGTGCAATCCTCCCAACGATCCCGCGGTGTCCTCTCCGGATTAGCATCCGCATCACGGTCGTCCTCTTCATCCGGAAAGCGTCCCAGCCGGGATGCGCGTCTCAGCTCCCTTCCGCATCCCGCGACCCCCTCTCCATGATCATTGCATCTGCGCCGGATCTTCACCTACGATCAGCTCCCAGCGATCATGCATCCTCTCCACGTGCTCGCTGGCTGATGGGACCTATATAAGGAGATCATCGGCAGGGGACGAGAGAGGAGGGTGGAGCTCGGTTGGGCCAAAGAAACAGGGGAGGAAGCGCTCGGTTTGGTAGAGGAGAGAGAAAAAAAAAAGAGAAAAAAGAAACAGAGTATGCTCTGTTTTGGTATGAAAAGAGGAATAAAAAAAATAGAGGGAGGGGGGGGGGGGGGGGGAGGCAGTGTTGTTTTTAATTTTAATTAAGAGTTTTATTTGTAGCTCTTTCTGTTGCAATTTTACTGGAGAGTTTTATTTTAAGAGCTTTAGATTTGCAATTTTAATTTATGTTTTTCACATTCTGTAATTTTTCTTTTCATGCAATATATGAAATTCTCTCTCAAGCAATCTAGGTTCTAGGCTTCAATCTTCTTAAGCACTGTTTTCATCCATGTCAAAGTTTTCCTTTGAATAGTTAAATATTTCATGAAATTTATAAATGCTCTTCGATTTCAAAGTACTTGTCTTTTCATTATTTTTAAATAAAGAAGATTTTCTGGTAAACCAAAAATCAGTCAATATCCCCGACGTAATGTTTTTCTTTTATCATTCAAAAATCGATTTCAAATCCGAAGGAACGTTTTAATTTTTATGCAACTCCAATCGCCTCCCTGTGGATCGACCTTTTGCGACCACTATTCTTCGAGTAGAAAAGATAAGAGTATAATTAATTTAAACTTTGTTTGTCGGTTCTAACAACGATCTGTTTAGCGTATTTTTTAGGTAAACAGGAATGCGACAACAAAATTTTGGCGCCGTTGCCGGAGAGGCAAATCGAGAAGCAAGAACGATCACGAAGATCAAATCAAATTTTGGATCCCCGGAGTGAACGCACTCCGGTAGTATTTTTTATTAATTTTTCTTGTTTTGATTATTTTTAGTTAATAATTTTGTAGTTATTAAATTCTGAAATTTAAAATTCGGAATTTAAAATTTTGAAAAAAAAATTCAAAAAAAATTATTTTTTTATTAATTTTTCTTGTTTTGATTATTTTTAGTTAATAATTTTGTAGTTATTAAATTCTGAAATTTAAAATTCGGAATTTAAAATTTTGAAAAAAAAATTCAAAAAAAATTCAAAATTTTAAAAAAATTCAAATTCTAAAATTTAAAAATTTAAATTCAAAATTTGAATTCTGAAATTCAAAATTTGAAATTTAAAAAAAAATTGCTAGTAATTGATAGGGTGCAATCCTCCGAGGTTATCATACCTCTATTAGGGCTCCTCACGGAGTAATCTTCAGAGCTTATTCAACGGGCATTCGGAGATGACTGACGCATAAGGATTAGTTTTTAGTTTACATTCAAGTTATTCCTATATAAAAATTTAAAAAAAAACATAAAATTAAAAAAAAAATAAAAAAAATAAATATATAAAAAAAGAAAAAAAATTTGTTTGCTCATTTAATCAGTACAACCTAATGACATTCCATAAACTTTAAAAAAATTATTGAATATTTACTACATTTAATATTAAGCATTTGCATAAAATAATTTAAGGGCAAAATCCATTAAAAAGATAAGGTCAGGAAGTCATTAACTGCCCTTAGCCCAAAAATCACTACCTTGCATACATATCCTAAGCCAAATTAAATTAAAATCAATTAAACGTTGGCCTTAGGATTTTCGAGCTTAATTAGGCTCTTGAAAAGAAGCGGCTAAAAGCCACTCCAGTGAGAATTTAGTAATTGGTGATGTCTAGAAAAGTTTTACAATAGTGAAAACTGTTACGGGTATTGTGGTACTAGTATATCCCTTCTGGCACTACCACATATTCCGAAACTTTTTTGGTCACTGGTTACTGTATCGCTTAACTGGTAAGCTCAAGCTTAATCTGAAAGGAAGATTAGGAGCTGTCTAATCTAGAGAGAATTTCAGAAACTTTTTAACCGATAAATCTCTATGCAACTAGATTAAAAGCCACTAAACCTTCTTTAATCTCAAGATTACTTAGCCAATCCGTTGTGTGGTGTTGATTGTGGTCATCTTGGTCTAGCCCTTCTTCTTTTCTCTTAAGATTTCATTCATTTTAGAAGTCAAATCTAATGAATTGTTGATAATGTATGCATGGTAGAAGGTCATTAAGGGGTAAGTTAACACCATTTGATCCTGAGATTGACAGAACTTTTCATCACAGTCAGCGAATTATAAGCCAACCGTCAATCTCTACAATGGATGAACATATTAGAACTTTGAATGAGTTGTTCGCACCCGCATCTGCTAGTCCTCCTACTTGCATAGTATTACCAATTAATAATGCAGCCCAATTCGAGATTCGGGCTGCAACAATAAACACGTTACCCAAATTTTATGGGTTTGAGAGTGAACAACCGTATATTCATCTAAACAAATTTTTGACAATCTGTTAAACATTTAGAAATCAAAACTTAGATGAAGAGGGTATTAAATTAAGGTTGTTTTCCATGACTTTAGAGGATCGTGCCGCTGCATGGTTGTATTCTCTTGCTTCTAATTCCATCATATCATGGGAACAACTATCTAGGAAGTTTATGGCTAAGTTTTATCCCATGGTAAAGACTGAAAAAATTAAAGATGCCATAAGCACTTTTAGAGAAAAATCTGAGGAGGAATTTTTCCAACTTTAAGAAAGATTCCATGATCTTTTGTGTCAAGTGCCCGCACCATGGGCTTGACAAGGCTGATCTAGTATATTTCTTTTACAAAGGATTACCTCCAGCACATAGGAACATGATTGAATCCATGCATAAGGGTAGGTTCATGAACCAAACCCCTAATCAAGCCTATGAGTTCCTTGTGGACTTAGCTGAAAATGCCCAAAATTGGAGTAGCTATGGTGAAGAAGTAAATAGAGATGGGTTCGGATCTAGAAAACCAGGTAATTATGAAATAAAAGCAGATCTGGATCTCAAAAATGTTATATCCAATCTGGTGACTGGAGTAAACAATTTAAGTAAAAAGTTTGATGCTTTCACTGTGTCCACTAGTTCAAGTTCATATAAAGAGTCAAATCCCATCATGAAAGTGGATCACGAGTCATATAGTTTGTGTATCTTATGTAATAGTCTGGAGCATTTAGAGGAGTGCTGCCCTAATCTACCCACCATAAAGGCCGAGCAAGCAAATATTCTAAATTCATATAGTGCCTTTAAGAAGCCCACTCCCAACTCGTTCAGCCCAGTTTACCATCCTAATAATAGGTTCCACCCAAATTTCTCATACGAGCAGAACGAACCTATTCAGCATCAAGGTGGTCCACCAGGTTTTCAGAACAACTTTTCCAGAATAGGTTCATCACAAATGAACCAACTTTTGGTTCCATCTGTACCTCCTTATAATGCCCCTATCCCACAGCAACCTTCATCATTAGAAACCATGATGGCTAATATGATGAGACAACAACAAGATTTTATTAAACAACAACAACAGACCAATACAGCCCAAGCCCAGACTAACCAATTCCATACGCAAGCAATTGCAAAACTTGAGGTTAGTCTAAGCCAAATAGTAAACTCTCTAGGGAATAGGAAGAAAGGTGAACTACCTAGTCAACCAGTGCCTAACCGTAATAGACAACAAAATCAAGGTCAGAGATGTCAGTATCAAATCGATTCTAATGGAAATCCGACCTATGAAATCCAAGCAATTACCACTTTAAGGTCTGGCAAGCAAGTGGACAATAAAGTCCAACTTCCTGAACACGTAAAAGAAAATAAGAATGAACCCAATAAGAACCTTATTCAAAAGAGGGATCAAGAACAGGACAAAAAGGAAGAACCCATAGAAACATACAAACCTAAGGTTCCCTTTTCCAGTAGACTTCAGGACTCCAAGAAACAATCTAACTTTGATGAAATAATGGAAGTCTTTAAAACTGTTCAAATAAATATACCTTTTCTCGATGCCATACGACAAATTTCCTCCTATACAAAATTCTTGAAAGACCTCACTATGGTCAAAAGAAAAACTAGGATTCCTAGGCAAGCTGTTATGGCTGCACAAGCCTCATCTCTCATTCAACAATAGATTGCCCCGAAATTCAAAGACCCTACTTGCCCCACCATTGAAATAAAAATAGGAGAGACGATCATCCAGAGAGCCCTATTAGATTTAGGAGCCAGTATGAACCTACTTTCCTACTATGTGTACCAAAAGTTAGGTTTGGAGGAATTAAAGCCCACAAATATTATCCTCTCCTTAGCAGATAGGACGGTGAAGTACCCCAAGGGGATTGTAGAGGATGTAATAGTGAAGGTAAATGAGTTTTACTATCCCGTGGACTTCGTTATCCTTGAGACCGAACCTGTAATACATCCAGACAGTCACACACCTATAATTTTAGGTAGACCCTTCTTAGCCACAGCAAATGTTGTGATAAATTGTCGAAATGGCATGCTGAAGTTATCTTTTGGCAACATGAAAGTCGAGCTTAATGTCTTCAACATAAGTAAACAACCACCAGACGATGAAGAAGTCAATGAAGTTGACATGATTGAAAGTCTAGTTCAGGAGACTTTCTTACAAACTTATAGTAAGAACTCTTTAGAGGCTTACCTTGCCCATTCCGAGGAAGGGGTCGAGCATGCGCTCCCTAATTCTGTTCCCCTTATGAGCATAGATCGTCATCGGCTGACTGTTCTTCCTCGGACTCTTCCAAAATCATTCTTAGATAATGGATGAAAAAAAATGAATCTACATTTTGTCTGGCTGAAGACATAAAACTTAGCGCTCTTGGGAGGCAACCCAACATGTAAATATTGTAAAAAAAATCAATAAATTACTAACATGCAGGATTGGGGGTTTTTACCCCAATTGTCAATTTATCTACCAATATCAGGTAACTTCTCCTATGTCCTATTACTGCTTTAACATTGAGGACAATGTTAGATTTAGGTATGGGGGTGAGAATATTTTTGATTTTTTTGCCTAAAAAGATTTTTGTGTAAAAAAAAAAGAGGGGGATTTCAAATTTTTAACTCAAAATCTAATCTTTTTGGTTATATAAACTAGGAATTGCTTTGACAATAGCTTGGAGTTAAGGAATATGATAGTAGTTCTAACTTGAGTTTTTATCCCACCTATCTTCTGCTAACATGATAGAAGACGATTTAGCACCTACACATAAGCACATGAATAGTGGGGTATGTAAACTTGCGACTAATATGAATACTTTTAATCTTCTGGATAATTTAAAGTTATATGTGTGATGAACATCCTATTAATATATATATATATATATAAAGGAAGAAAATAAAATAAGTTTATTTTAAGTCTTCTCACTGAGTAACCGGACCTCTTGCTTGGCAAGCAGCGAGTGTTCGCGTAAAAAGGTGAGGATGACTAAGATTAAACTCTGAGTGACTAATTTGGCCTTGGAGCCTAGTTGACTTGAGTTATTAAGCCTGTTAGGATGTCTTTACACCTAGTGCCCTGAGCCATCTGGATCGGAAGTCATTGGCCTAACACTCGCTACATGGGTTAGCTAGAAAGCTTAATAAGGCTAGATATTGCACAAGTCATTCTTCTTAGCATTCAGTCTGATTAAAAGTTAAATCTTGGGTGTTCATTACCATTTAACTCTATAAAGTCTTGAAAATTAGAGTGATCACGTTGGAAGTAAGTGAAAGCCACTCATTTATATGATACTATCTTGCACCGCACTCCATTCTTGACTTGTTAGCAGATAGATGGGGTGTAATGGAACTTGAGTTAGAGTCTGCTTAAATATGATAGCAATAAGTTTTTATTGTTCTTGTAATTCTAGGTTCATACCATAATACTTGTTCAAATTTTGAGTTAAATATTGGAAATCCCTGACTGATGAAGTTTGTGGGTAACTTCACTGCAAATCCTCACGAGACAACACTCGTCCACTAGGGTAACCTAGGGGTTTAAAGGCTTGTTGCACGTGCTAAATACAATCGTGATTTTCTACAAAAATGGGTATATATCTTAGTTGTGTATATTTAGTTTCAAAAAAAAGAGAGAGAAAAGAAAAAAAAAGTCATTAGTTAGACTACATCTTTTTGTGCCCTCATTTTAATGTTTGCTTATTAATTGCTAGAGACTAGCAATAAGCTAGTTGGGGGGTGTGATGAAAGCACAAAAGGGCGATCTACACACCGTTTAAATTAGTATTATTGCTAATAAATAACAATAAAATTGCTGATTTAATATTATATTTTTGTTTGGACAGGTTATCATAAATTAGAGCTTAAATGCTCATTTAGTACAGATGGCGCAGGCCCAATCCTACCATGACCTGGTTAAGCACATTTGCCCCGGAACGACTTTCCATCCAGCCCACGCATATCAGCCCATCTCCCGCATCCCCTTCTTCCTAATTCACCTCCCGAAGAGCTGCCCAATCCGAGAAGGAATCTGTCATATCTGATGGATTCCCACCAACCGACCACATCCTTCCAAATCAGTCTCCGCGTATCTCATCCCGTGAGATCATGCGAGCCCAAGCATCAAGTCACAATGAGCATCTCATGCGATCTCCAACTTCATGAAGGGAGAAGAAATGGTCCCAAAATCAGCCGTGCCGACCACATGTCCGTTTCTTCTCCCAGCAATCTCCCAACGCCCGGATCTACATTCTCCTCCTCTTCCGAGTTTCAGCACCCATCCATGATCGGCCATTCACCATCCGTCTGCGTTCACAACACATCGAAGCAGTGCCCCAGCCGACCGTTGTCCGGATTCCGCGATCAATCCTAGCATCGCTTTCGAGCCGGATTCGAAATCCCAGCATCCCAGCCGTGATGCAAGCCGTGATCCAGCCATTTCCTTCTCCGTCTCAGCATCCAGCATCCGTCTGCATCTCCTCCGCCTCTGCTTCCGCCCGTGACGCATCCGGATCCAATTCCAGCTTCCTGCGATCCAACCTCCACCGCATCCGTACTTCACCAAATAATGAAGATCCTCCAAAGCTCTTCACCCGGATCCACGCCTTCCTCCCGCTTCCAATCTGGCGTCCACGAAGCTTCCGCCCGTGATCCAGCTCCTTCCGTCCAACTGCAAGCGTGATCCCAAATCCCTTCCAGATTTGAGATCCCAGGCATTCACAATGCATCTGGATTCTGCGCCCCGTCCTCCCTCTCCTTCGTGGCATCTTCCATCCGATTGCAAGCCGTGCTCCCAGCGATCCCGAGAGATCACGCGTGATCTCAGCATCCAACCTTCAACATCCCAGCAAGGCGTGATCTCAGACACCATTTCCAGCATCTTCCGGAGCCGATCCAGCCTTCGCCGTGATCCAGCCAACCATTAGAGCTCCCAGATTCGCGCGTCCGTCTTCCTCTTCCGCTTCATCATCGGCATCTTCCAAGTTTCAGCATCCGCGTGCAATCCTCCCAACGATCCTGCGGTGTCCTCTCCGGATTAGCGTCCACATCATGGTCGACCTCTTCATCTGGAAAGCGTCCCAGCCGGGATGCGCGTCTCAGCTCCCTTCCGCATCCCGCGACCCCCTCTCCATGATCGTTGCATCTGCGCCGGATCTTCACCTACGATCAGCTCCCAGCGATCATGCATCCTCTCCACGTGCTCGCTGGCTAATGGGACCTATATAAGGAGATCATCGGCAGGGGACGAGAGAGGAGGGTGGAGCTCGGTTGGGCCAAAGAAATAGGGGAGGAAGCGCTCGGTTTGGTAGAGGAGAGAAAGAAAAAAAAAGAGAAAAAAGAAACAGAGTATGCTCTGTTTTGGTATGAAAAGAGGAATAAAAAAATAGAGGGAGGGGGGAGGCAGTGTTGTTTTTAATTTTAATTAAGAGTTTTATTTCTAGCTCTTTCTGTTGCAATTTTACAGGAGAGTTTTATTTTAAGAGCTTTAAATTTGCAATTTTAATTTATGTTTTTCACATTCTGTAATTTTTCTTTTCATGCAATATATGAAATTCTCTCTCAAGCAATCTAGGTTCCAGGCTTCAATCTTCTTAAGCACTGTTTTCATCCATGCCAAAGTTTTCCTTTGAATAGTTAAATATTTCATGAAATTTATAAATGCTCTTCGATTTCAAAGTACTTGTCTTTTCATTATTTTTAAATAAAGAAGATTCTCTGGTAGACCAAAAAATCAGTCAATATCCCCGACGTAATGTTTTACTTTTATCATTCAAAAATCGATTTCAAATCCGAATAAATGTTTTAATTTTTATGCAACTCCAATCGCCTCCCTATGGATCGACCTCTTACGACCACTATTCTTTTAGTAGAAAAGGTAAAAGTATAATTAATTTAAACTTTGTTTGTCGGTTCTAACAACGATCTGTTTAGCATATTTTTAGGTAAACGGGAATTCGACAACAATTTTTAATGTGTGGATTTCCTCTCAGTCCACAACCAGCAAGCTTTTTTTCCATCATTCTCTCCAAATGCTGGTGAAATCCTGGCCTAAATGTGTCTTTATCACCCTTTCAACCACCAGCATTCACTACCTTAATAAGGCACTCAACCAGCTTTGCATCTTCAGTCTTTGTCCAAATTCATTTTAAGGAAGTAGTTCTGTCTGCCCTTGAGTTTGCTTTTTTGTTTCTTTGAAAAAGTTGTTCTTCCATCCTAAAAATTAGACAGAAAGAATAATATATTGCACACATTGGATACAAGTAATTGTACATATTTAATTGAATAAAAGAAGTGACAAATAAATCATTGAATATTATATAGCAAACATAATAGATAAAATAACAGCAAAATAGATGATGACATTACAAAAATAACAAAAAAAATTGTTCAAGTACAAATAGAAATTTCATTAAACATATTAGCCTATGCATTTCGACTATTCATCCATTGCTCGAACATATCATTCGCCAAATTCTCCCTGAAAGCAGCCCAAGCATCACTTGTCTCTACATAGGTTATTCCACCACTAACTTCTTCCTCTTGTGAGCTAGTGACATCCTCAACAAGCTCGATGTCCATTGGGTCAATAGGCATTTCTTCTCTGATAAAGTTGTGAAGAAGACAACAAGTACTTATGATTCTACATTGGGTTTTTACAGAGTAAAATGACTTAGACCTTAGAATTGCCCATCTTCCTCTTAGAAACCCAAAGCACCTCTCTATAACATTCCTAGCCCGAGAATGCTTCATGTTAAAGAACTCATGAGCATTTGTGGGTTGTTGACTCTGTCTCCACTCATTCAAATGGTATCTTTGTCCTCTATAAGGAGCCAAAAAACCTTCAACATTTGCGTATCCAGTATCACATAGATAATAGTAACTTGTATATTATAAAATACGATAATGACTTTCAAAATAAGTAATGCATCACTTGGTATGAGAATTTGGCTATTCTATTTATCATTTTTTTACTTATCTTGGGGCACCTTTAAGCCATTTCTCCTCAACATGGCATCTAGAAGCACTCGAGAATCAGTAGCTGATCCCTCCCACCCAGGCAATACATAAATGAATTACATGTCTCGAGTGCAAACACCAAGGACATTAGTAGCAATCTCACCCTTGCGGCTTCGATACCTAGGCTTGTCGACCTCCTCTACATTGACCTTTTATGTATGTTCCATCAAGTGCTCCGAGGCAGTTCTACATTTATAAGATAGTTTATTTAGTTTAGTAGTATAATTTAATTGATACAACTAAAAGTAGTGGTAAAGAGTACCTTGAACCACTTCCCCTTCTCATCTGTACAGTTCTCCGTCACAGCTTCAGGTTTCCGTAACAACATGGAATAGAGACGTAGCACAGAGTTGAGAATAACATGAAATTGTCTACTTATTGTCTTGCTAGAACGGGCAACTTGTCGCTTAATTATCCTATTCTTCACATCATGTGAAATTATATGTAAAAATATGGCAACCATTTCCTCTACATCCATGTTTTTAGAGGATTTGAGTCTTCCTTGTATTTTTAGTAAATGACATAATTTGTGAAAGGCTCTCCTATCCATCCGTATATTTTCAACAGAGGCTAAGTCACTATCAAACACAATTTTACCCAAATTCATAGACCTTATGTACTGCCTACTAACTAAATCCATTTTTCATTTTAATCTCAAATTAGATTGATTCCTAAATATGAGAGTAGTAAGCAATTGTATGCTGAAGTATATGTGCTCCATCATTTTCATTCGGAAAAGTAAGACACCAAGTAACTGCAAATGCCTTGACCTTGGAAATCGAGCCATTACTGCAAACAATAATGCAAACAATTTAATTTTACATGGCAAGCTTTCTTTTAATCTCAAAAGAAAACTACATAAGGAACTTATCTACGAACTTATCTTTTCTATGTCAAGTAAAACCAGAATAGGAATAGGTTATCCCATGGCACTTTATGGTCAAGGTGAAGGAAAGAATTTGTCCAGAAAGGAACAAATTCACTGGCATGGTACAATAACCAACAAGTAGCCATAAAGAGGAGGAAAAAAGGACCCATACACAAATTCTCTAATAATACAGAACTATAATGAAACATTGACCACTTAAAAAAAATGCGGCTATGTAGTAAAGCATATATACCTACAAGTTTATATTCTTGTCAGCTTATTTCATGTCTTTAACTATTTACATAATTTTTTGACATGTTCAACTCTTAGATGGAATAATAAATCAGTTCATATTTTATAAATGGACATCATCACAGTCAAGACAAGGCTGGGAATTAAGTAGATTCCTTACAAAGATCTTATGAATCAAAGATTAGCATAAATTGATTTTGAATGCATAAAAGGAATAGATACACCACTTGGCTATGGATTCGTGAATTTAACTTAGGTGAGAGAAGATAGTTTAAGAACTACAGCATTGCTTAGCACAAATGAACGAAGGCAATGACATTGGAAATCCAAAGAATTAGGAATTATTTAAATATAGATAAGATCAGTTTATACCATCCTGGCACACCTTAAGTTACAAAGAATTTGTCCAGAAAGGGACAAATTCACTGGCAAGGGCATTATGAGAAATTCACTCCATCTAACTAATAAAAATCTCTTTCCACCATCTTCCCTTCGAGTACCCAAGCAGCAACTGCAACATCACAGCACAACAACCGTTCAACCCCTCTGCAGGCCAAGAAACTCTCCACCTCCCTTCCATCAAGGGGAAGACTCGTAGCCAGCTCCTGTTCCCGTTTTATATGGGGCCTTTGCTTCCTTTTGGTTAGGCAAGGAGCCTTCCTCTCCTCTCCCCCCCTCCCCTCTGCAGGCTAGGAAACTCTCCACCTCCCTTCCATCAAAGGGGAAGACTCGTAGCCAGCTCCTATTCCCATTTTATATGGGGCCTTTGCTTTCTTTTGGTAAGGCAAGGAGCCTTCCTCTCCTCCTCCCCCCCCCTCTGCAGGCCAGAAAACTCTCCACCTCCCTTCCATCAAGGGGGAAGACTCGTAGCTAGCTCCTGTTCCCATTTTATATGGGGCCTTTGCTTCCTTTTGGTCAGGCAAGGAGCCTCCCTCTCCTCCCCCCTCCCCTCTGCAGGCCAGGAAACTCTCCACCTTCCTTCCATCAAGGGGGAGCTTCCTTTTTTTTTTACAGATCAATTCAGTCAACAAAAAAATAAACAAGAACGCGATGGAGAGCAGAGAGTACATGCCTGAATCTTTGAGGCCTCTCGAATCCCCGCCAGAAGTCACCGCCGAATGCCTTCGGACTCCTTTTGCGCTCACTGGAAAGGAGAGCAGAGAGATGGAAGAGATCGGAGCAAAGATAGGGAAGAGGTAACGACTCAAGATAAAAAATAGTTGAGGGGTATTTTGATCTATAATTTTCAACTTAAGATCACTGCCATGGGATGATCTTAGATTTCCGACCTCAAGGACGGGTATCCCATCACCGGGTTGGGGGTGATTTGAGGAGTGGAGGTGATTTAGGATCACCGCCATATAGGATCACCGTAGTGTAGGGAAAATTTCCCGAGTTGTTCGATAAAATCGGACGCCAGGCATGAAAATCAGTTTTAAAATTTTATTTACAACAGTTATAAATATTAAACATAACTTTTATGTAAAACATACCTCGATCCCGCAACGGAAGTTGGTCGAGGTAGGGCGGATCTAGATCTTTGAACGTTGCTTCGCGAGGCCTAGATCTGCAGGCCCTCTATTTCGCATGCACGCCAAACTTCGTAGAAAGATAGGATGGTGTCTGTATTTTGCAAAACCAGTTTTTGCAAAAGGATCCTAGAAGAAAATACTTTTCTTTCTTTTCCTTCTTCTTCTTCCTTCTCTCCCGTATCTTCACTATACGCTCGAGAGCTCGGACGCCGATCACAGAGGAAAGGAAGAAGAGGACACGTCGCCGGATCTGCATGCTTACCACCGGAGAGAGAATTGAGAGAGAAAAACCACTTCTTCTGTCTTCTTCTTCTCCTACAGAACTTCCGTTTAAGCCTCTCTGTTTCGTGAGTTTTATACACAGACAAAGACTTCAATCTTCACTAATCCTCTCTAGTTTTTCTCTCTGATTCACTCACAATTCATCTGTAAATCGAGAGGAAACGGTGGCCTACTTATAGGCCAATGCTGAGAGGATTTAATCGGAGTAATTGACTGCCTTTACGAATCCATACGTTATGAATTCATAACGTTCGTTTCAAAAACAAACGTGGGGAAAAATAGTAAATCCATCCGATAACAGCCGGATTTTAAAAATCAAATTGAACCGGAATATAGCCAGTTCAAAAACTGGACATTCCGGTCCAGACGGCAAGTCGAACGGAGTTCGGATGGTGACGTGGTGTGGAGACGAAGCCGGGAGGAAGAAGGCTCTATTTTCTCCTCCATCGAATTGATTACTCGTGATTCATAATCACTTTTCAACCATCGGATCGGTCAATACTTCTAGTGTGTGTGACTCCATAGGTTCTATTCTGACTGGTAGTGAGATATATTGCGATCTCTATCACAATATCATTGAAAACTCCTTTCAATGGGTTGGAACGATTCCAACTCAACTCATTAGGGTTTATCAATCATCGAGACAATCCCTATGAGTCCCACCATCCACCAGTGACACCTAGCAGCATGTAGTGGCTACCCAGTAGAATAGAATGGTGAACCTCTTGGTGCAGTTATCGTGTGATACAGTCCTACTATCATGGATCCCTACAGGACGGAGGTCATGGATAACTCGTCAAACCCCTTCGTCTGTCATATATCAAGATTTATTCGACTTAAGTTCGAGAGTGGAAAACTCTTTCTCCACTGTGCATACTGCCCCGGCCGAGGTCTTACGAACTCAGTCTTATAAATCACATAGGATCTCTCCTTATCTATCAAGGTCGATAGATTCCTTATAGGTGCATACCCTACTCCTACAGTAAACTTACTGCAGCCAATCTACACTGCATGGACCCATATGGCTAGAGACCATGTATGTGTGCAGTCAAACTACAATAACCTCACTGTGAGTAGCCGAAGCACCGCAGGTCAAAGGACCAGTCACACTACTGCAACATCAAGCAAGTCACTGACGAGTGGATAGACATCCAAGTGACTTTTTGTATTGGTCACGCTCAGTACCCTTGTTCTTAACAAGCACCTGCACTATTACTTCAGTGTCGCTACATTGTGGACTCGAGTCTCGTCCATCCATAAGGAAAGTAATCTGTGCACTGATCTCATCGGATCGATCACCGTCCTCGTGATGATCCATCGATCAGGAGCGTTTAGAAATTAATCACTAATGATACATGGCTCAAATTCTCAACTCTTGAGAATATGCATCATCATCTTATTAATTCCTTGGACGATTCATAGACACAATAATAATATGAATGAAAAAGATGCCTTTTATTTATTCAATAATAATAAAGTCAAGTACAAATTATGTCCTAGAATTAATAATGTGTCAGCCAAAATTGGCTTCTAGGGCATACATCTAACAATCTCCCACTTGCACTAAAGCCAATCAGTCATAAACCTAAGCCCCATCTTCTCAAGATGCGCTTTAGTTTTCTGCTGACTTAGCTGCTTAGTGAACGGGTCTGCACGTTATCCGCGGAGTCTACTCTCTGCACCTCTACTATTTCTTTCACATAGTCGCGTATGAGGAAGCGCCGCTCTATGTGCTTGACTTCTGATGAGACCTTGGCTCCTTAGCAAGGCTATGGCGCCATTATTATCGCAGTAGAGTGTTATGGCATCTGATGACATTACACCAACTCTGCAATGAATTTTTGAACCAGAAGCCTTCCAGCACTTCAGAGGCGGCGATGTATTCAGCTTCCATAGTAGAATCAGCAATGATCGGTTGTTTGAACTCTTCCAATTTACTACCACCATTGCACATATCCAGATGTTGACTTTCTATCATCAATATGTGTGATCCTTCTACCTTCAACTCTGATCCTCCAAAGACCAAGAATATCTTTAGTTCTTCTCAAGTACTTAAGAATATTCTTCACAGCTGTCCAGTGTTCTTCACCTGGATTCGACTGATATCTGCTTGTGACACTCACAGCAAGAGCTATATCAGGTCGTGTACATAGCATGGCATACATGAGGCTCCTATTGCCGATGCATAGGGAATCTTGCTCATGCGTTGAATCTCTTCAGATGTGTTGGGGCACATCTTCTTGGAGAGATGAATTCCATGCCTTAGGGGTAAGAGACCCCTTTGGAGTTTTCCATGCTGAACCTCTTCAGCACCTCCTCTATGTACATCTTCTGTGAAAGGCCAAGCATCCTTTTAGATCTATCTCTATAGACCTTTATTCCCAAAATATAGGATGCTTCCCCAAGGTCTTTCATGGAGAATTCTTTTGACAACCAGACCTTGACCGAGGTTAGCATGGGAATATCATTCCCTATCAGGAGGATGTCGTCCACGTACAGTACGAGAAATACGACAGCGCTCCCACTAACCTTTTTGTAAACACACGGTTCCTCTTCGTTTTTGATGAAATCAAACGTTTTGATTGCGTCATCGAAACGAGTGTTCCAACTCCGAGATGCTTGCTTTAGTCCATAGATGGACCTTTGCAGCTTGCAGACCTTGTGATCTCCATCACTGGAAGTGAAACCCAAAGGCTGTTCCATATAGATATCTTCATCAAGATATCCATTCAGGAAAGCAGTTTTCACATCCATCTGCCAGATTTCATAATCATGAAATGCTGCAATGGCAAGCAATGTTCGGATGGATTTTAGCATGGCTACAGGTGAAAAGGTCTCCTGATAGTGCCTTCGCGCTGACTATACCCTTTCGCCACAAGCCTTGCCTTATAGGTCTCTACCTCTCCATCCGAACCTATCTTTCCTTTTGTAGATCCATTTGCATCCAATAGGTACAATACCTTCTGGTGGATCTACTAAGGTCCAGACTTGGTTGGAATGCATGGAGTCTAATCTGACTTCATGCTTCCAGCCATTTCTCGGAATCGATATCAGATATCGCCTCGTTGTAGGTTTTGGGATCCTGTATGTGATCCCTATCTCCCACTAGGAACATTTCCTCGGTATCCTCTTCTAGTATACCTAAGTATCTATCGGGAGGATGGGAGACCCTACTAGATCTACGAGGTGGTCGAGGGACATCGTGTACTGGCTCTTATGAATGGGTTCTATAGGATCCATGACTCGTTGCTTTTCAGAGACTTTCTCTTCAAGCTCAATTTTCCTCCCACTGCCTCTATCAAGGATAAACTGATTTTCCAAGAAGATGGCATGACGGCTCACAAACACATTGTGATCCTCTGAGACGTAAAAATTGTATCCTAATGACTCTTTAGGATATCCTATAAAACGAGCACTTATGGTCCTAGCCTCTAACTTGTCCGCCTGTAGTCTCTTGACGTGGGCCGGACATCCCCAAATCTTGAGATGACCCAGACTTGGTTTCTTACCATGCCATATCTCATACGGTGTGGTAGGAACGGATTTAGAGGGAACTCTATTCAATAAATAAATCGCTGTGAGTAAGGCATCTCCCCAAAGAAACATAGGTAAATCAGTGAAGCTCATCATGGACCTGACCATATCCAATAGGGTCCGATTCCTCTCTCTGACACCCCGTTGAGTTGAGGTGTACCCGGAGGTGTCCATTGTGAGACTATGCCGTTTTCTTTGAGATAGTCCCGGAATTCCCCACTAAGGTATTCTCCTCCTCGATCTGATCGAAGAGCCTTAAGAGGTTTTCCAGTTTGTTTTTCTACTTCATTCTTGAACTCTTTGAACTTTTCAAAAGATTCAGACTTGTGTCTCATAAGATACACATACCCATACCGTGAATAATCATCGGTAAAGGTAATGAAGTAAATAACGTCCCCTGGCTAGCACATCGAATGGGCCACATACATCTGTATGTACTAGGGTAAGTATTTCAGTGGTCCTCTCCCCATGTCCTACAAAGGGCAATCTAGCCATTTTTCCTTGAAGACAGGACTCGCAAACTGGATATGACTCGGAAGTCAATGAGCCGAGAAGCCCATCTTTATCCATTTTGTTCATCTATCCTCTCCAATATGGCCAAGTCTGAGGTGCCACAAATATTTTGGTTTATCTCATCTCTGGATCTTTTGGATCCTTTGGCACTCACTTCTTGCTCGGTAACATTCACAGATACATCCATATGTAAATGATAGAGACTGTCAATCATAAAACCACGTGCGACTATTTTATTTCTGAAATAAATAGAACAGCAGTCTTTGTCAAATGTAAAAACATGACCTTCCTGTGCTAGACATGAAACAGAAATCAAATTTCTGCTAGCAGCAGGTACATAATAGCAGTCTCTAAGTAATAAACTAAATCCAGACGGTAGTCGCAGATGGTAGGTGCCCACAGCCACAGCAGCAACTTTTGCCCCGTTGCCAACCCGAAGGGTTACCGCACCTTCCGCCAGCCTTCTACTTTCCTTTAGACCCTGCATGGTAGTGCACAAATGAGCACTAGAACCAGAATCTATAACCCAACTAGAAGTAGAAGAAACCGTTAGATTAGTTTCAATTATGAGCAAGTCTATACCTTCTGAAGGTGTGTCACCTTTCTTGTTCTTCAGGCTCTCGAGGTATGAAGGACAGTTTCTCTTCCAGTGGCCTCGACATTGCAGTGGAAACATTTTCCTTTGTCGTTAGCCTTTTTTTTTGAACTTCCTTCTTTGGCTTCTTGTCTTTCTTCTGCTTCTTAGCAGGCTTCTTTTTCTTCCAAGTAGACTTTCTCTTGGAACCAGAAGTCAACTCAGCAGCAAGGACATTGCCCCTTGAACCTTTCAAGGCTCCCTCAGCAGTTACCAACATGTTTATTAGTTCAGTCTTAGTGCATTCAATCTTATTCATGTGGTAGTTTACTATAAACTGACCAAATGAATCAGGAAGTGACTGTAGGATCAAATCCACTTGCAATTCCTTGTGCATGTCCATACCGAGCTTCTCAAGCTCCTCTAGGTCCTTGATCATGGTCAGACCGTGATCATGGACAGACTGCCCTCGCGCATCTTCGCTTTGAAAAGCCTCTTGGACACTTCAAAACGAGCTGTGCGACTCTGCTCACCATACAACTCTTGCAGGTGTGCCAGTATGTCCCTAGCAGTCTTCATATTTTCATGCTGGCATTGGAGTTCATTAGACATGGATGCCATCATATAGCATTTTACTCTAATGTCATCATCCAACCACTTTTTATGCATCTCACGCTGAACATCAGTAGGACGTGCTGGTAGTGTGGGGATATCTGAATCGAGTATGTAGCCTATTTTCTCACAGTCCAAAACAATTTTGAGATTTCTAAGCCAGTCCTTGTAATTGGTTCCGGTCAGTCGGTTGGTCTCAAGAATACGGGTCAAAGGGTTTGAAGCTGACATTGTATCTGCAGAGAGTAAAGATTCTAGTTAGACTTTTGTACTTGATCCTAATCTGTTCTAAGGTCTTTTAGAACAAATGTAACTCCCACTATTTTCTCGAATCCTCACACTCCCCTGGTAGGAAAACGGAAATCCCACACGACTAGGGTTTCTAGTGGGTACTGCGGTCCCACCAATTTACATGCCACCTCACCTAACAGTTATTGGTGACACATAGATTGAGAATGTACAACTCTTGTACAATGCTTCTCAAGCATGTTGCAGTGTAACTTGGTCTCTAAGCCATGAAACCTCACCTAACAGTTATTGGTCCCATTTCTTAGTTAAGTCAGACCCACCGTATAACCGTAGGAATAAAGTCGTCATTGGGTCCTCACCTAACAGTTATTGGTGCCCAACCCCACCTTTACCCTACAACATCTCATGTCTATAGAGAGGTCCAGCCCCCCGATGCAACTTGACCACTGTGTCCAGCCGAGACAAATCAACATCAGAAAGGCCTTAGCAGCTCTACTACAGTGGAAGACCTATTGACTTAATATTGGTTAATCAGGTCTTAGTGTTTGCAACTTGAGCCTTCATAAGAGGTAATCGAACAATTGGCCAGGTAAGCAGGTGGGAGGCTCCCCTTACTCAGAGAGTAAGGTCCTAATTAAGTAACCACCTTTCATGCTTTCCTAGACACCAATTAGATCAATTAATCTAATATGACTTGCTCATGTCGGTTCACTCTCGACTTGATTGAGGAGGTTTTATTTAGGTCTCAATTGGGTTTGCTACATCACATGTAAACCTATCTACCCGACTCGCATTCACATCACATGCAAACGGCACATTGCAGGCAGTTATAATCGCAGCAATAATTAAAGCTAAACTTTAAATAGGTGATGATCATGGATTCTAATTAGGTCGTATTACAAGCACATGCACGTCAATCGATCAATGGTCTTCAACTCTTGAATTGGTTCCAAGCCTCCTTGATTCGATCCTTGACAACTCTTGATCCAATCGCCATCAACCGCTTAGACCCTGTTCATCTCATGCCTTGTCTTCACTTGATCGTTGACGTACATCACATCACAGAAATACAACCAGATGTAAAATAAAAATAAAAATAAATTACATCTCCTTTTAGGAGGCACGCAGGCCTCTCAAAACATCAAATAAGATGCATGCAAGCATCTGAAAAATTACATGACATCAGATCACATCGCAGGTCATTACATTTGATACCAAAAGGGTTTGAATCCTATGATCATCACCATATGCAACAATTATAATTTTCAGATCTGAAAACTAACTGATTATCATGACATAGGTTGCTGATCATGCTAATCATGATTCTAAACTTTGTAATCCATTAACAATGCAATTAGAATCATCTTTTTATCACATAAAAATCAGCATGCAAAAATCAGCACCCCTGAAAAATCTGCATGCAGAAATTTTCAGCATGCATGATCATTCAATTTTCAGATCTAATAAGCCTTTAGATAATTAATTCTTACCTTAATCTACGAAGCCTAGGCTCTGATACCACTGTTGGGAACCCGCCCATGCCGCTGATATTTCAAAAAAATCAGATGGCAGCGGAAGGCATGCGGGATCGACGTTCATCGCATGAACGTTGTTTCAGACCGTTCGTAGTTAGGTAAGAATTAAAACTTTTAAAACATTAGAAGATCAGATCTTCACCTTGCGGGTAGATGATCACCGCAAATCTGAATTCGTGGTTTTAGGAAGAGGGTTCGCTTGAAGCCGTTCAAGTCCGGCCTCTACGGGTATCCACACGAAGCAGAGATCCGATCAAAGCTCTCTTGTCTTCCCGGGGTGCTAGCTCCCTTGCAAAGACTTCTTTTGATGGCTGATTCCTCTCTTTCTCAACTCTTGATTGTTTGAGAGGAGGAAGAAGAAGAAGAAGAAGAAGAGAAGAACCCCAGCCTTCTTTCTTTTCCCTGCGTTGGAAGGAAGAAGGAGAAGAGGAGGCCGCCAATTCTTTTTCTTCCTTTGCTTGCGGCTGAACCAAGGGAGGAGAGGGTGGCCACGGCTTGGAGGGGAGATCATTCGCTAGGGCGCCGGCCCTTGCCTCTTTATAGCCATCTAGGGCTCCTACAATTAGGAGCCCTAGACATTTCCAAGAGGGGGCGCCGGCCCTCTCTTCCCTTCTCACATGGAAAGGGAGGGGCTATCCCCTCCTCTGGTAACCCTAATCCTCATTAAGAGGATTTGGTGCCCTAATGTGGTCAAGCCTAATCCAATTAGGCTTAGCCAAGGGTGAACCAATTGGATCCAATCTAGGTAAGTCCTAATCCAATTAGAACTTAAATCAATTTTGACTCAATTGAACTCTTCAATCCTAATCCAATTAGGAGTCTTATTGATTCATTAGATTAATAATTAATTGTGACTTAAGAAACCTAATCCAATTAGGATTATTTAATTTTAGTCCTAATCCAATTAGGACTCTATTTGAATCCGAAGTCCTAATCCAATTAGGATTTCTAGGAATCCTACTCCAAGTAGGAATCCAATTTTAATTCAAAATCCTAATCTCATTAGGATTGTAGGAATCCTATTCCAAGTAGGAATCCCAGTCCTACTCCAACTAGGATTCCCAGTCCTAATCCAATTAGGACTCTAGGAATCCTACTCAAGTAGGATTTGTGTTTTAAGTCCAATTAATTAATTCCCTTTCCTTCTTCAACTTCTTATCAATCGAATTGATTACTTGATTCATAATCACTTTTCAACCATCGGATCGGTCAATACTTCTAGTGTGTGTGACCCCATAGGTTCTATTCTGACTGGTAGTGAGATATATTGGATCTCTATCACAATATCATTGAAAACTCCTTTCAATGGGTTGGAACGATTCCAACTCAACTCATTAGGGTTTATCGATCATCAGATAATCCCTATGAGTCCCACCATCCACCAGTGACACCTAGCAGCATGTAGTGGCTACCCAGCAGAATAGAATGATGAACCTCTAGGTGCAGTTAACATGTGATACAGTCCTACTATCGTGGATCCCTACAGGACGGAGGTCATGGACAACTCGTCAAACCCCATCGTCTGTCATATGTCAAGATTTATTCGACTTAGTTCGATAGTGGAAAACTCTTTCTCCACTGTTATACTGCCCTGGCCGAGGTCTTACGAACTCAGTCTTATAAATCACATAGGATCTCTCCTTATCTATCAAGGTCGATAGATTCCTTATAGGTGCATACCCTACTCCTACAGTGAACTTACTGCAGCCAATCTACACTGCATGGACCCATATGGCTAGAGACCATGTATGTGTGCAGTCAAACTACAATAACCTCACTGTGAGTAGCCGAAGCACCGCAGGTCAAAGGACCAGTCACACTACTGCAACATCAAGCAAGTCACTGACGAGTGGATAGACATCCAAGTGACTTCTTGTCTTGGTCACGCTCAGTACCCTTGTTCTCTAACAAGCACCTGCACTATCACTTCAGTGTCCCTACACTGTGGACTCAAGTCTCGTCCATCCAGAAGGAAAGTGATCTGTGCACTGATCGGATCGATCACCGTCCTCGTGATGATCCATTGATCAGGAGCATTTAGAAATTAATCACCAATGATACATGGCTCAAATTCTCAACTCTTGAGAATATGCATCATCATCTTATTAATTCTTGGACGATTCATAGACACAATAATAATATGAATGAAAAAGATGCCTTTCATTTATTCAATAATAATAAAGTCAAGTACAAATTATGTCCTAGAATTAATAATGTGTCAGCCAAAATTGGCTTCTAGGGCATACATCTAACAAGAAATCCTTGAGAAACACTGACTTCTATAACGAGAGCACACTACATAGGATGGAATTTCACAAGAAAAACAGGTCTTGGGTTAAGGTCTGTAAAAGAAAATCCCAAACTGTAGAGCTTGAGATCCATCATCAGGAGCCTGTCCACCTCTCTCCTCCACATAGCCCTATACCCTTTACTGATCATATGGAGAGCTTTCCTTTTCCTGATGTACCTTCCAGCTCGGCTGGACCATCCACTTCCATGCCTCCTCCTCCAGTTTGTGGATCGACTCTCTTGTCGGATGAGCAGATGCACACCCTAGCATCCATGGTGTGCCAGCAAATAAGGGAAGAAATGAGATCAGTGATTTCTGCGGAGATAGCTCCCATCCGCACTTCACATGAAGCACTCTTAGAAGAGTTGAAAGAAATCAGAACTCAAATGGAAGCTATAGGGTCAGAATTGGTTTGTGTGGCATCAAACCAAACTAGAAGATCATGTGAGATACAAGCTGAATTGAAGATCATATCGGATAGTCTTCAAGAGCTGACAAGCCCTGAAGGCAATTTGGGCAGTGTGGCTGCCCAGCTTAGAGGGAGGATTGATAGGGCAACCCATGAAATTGAAGCATTAGTGACAGCACTCAATCAGTCTCAGGGCGATAACTTTAGAAGTTTAATGGAAGCAATAAATAGGTTTGTGGAGGCTGCTGCTGCGGCTATTGAGCGTGCTCGCCGGTGAGGCACATTTTGTGGACATCTAGGGTTCATCTTTTGTATAGCCCTAGGCTTATATGAAGCTCCTTCTTTTGTGTTTGCAATCAATCCTTGTAAGGGCATCAAATGTTGTAATACTATATGAATGCCAATCCCTTCTTTTTGAATCTTGGAGTATGTTTCTAATATTGTGATGTGCCATGGAAATGTCATAATATACCTTGAATGTTCAAACTTGACAATGTGCAACCATTTCACTATTTTGCTACTTGACAATGGCATATGAAACAGGGGGAGCACAACTTGTAATAATTAAGTTTAAATGGTCTGAAATGAATTCCAAAACAAAGGGGGAGTAAAATTCACCTTCCCAAATCATTGAATGTTTCATGTTAATATGAATGCTGAATTCTAATATGCAAATCTGAAAAAGGAAGTAGAACCATTCAAATAGGCATCGCGTTTTGGGGGAATAGGCAAAATTTGTCCCCTTCATTGTTGATGAACAAAAGGGGGAGTAGTATGGAATGCAAAATGCAAAATGAAAAGATAAAATTGAAGAATATTGACTTAAAGACAATTGTCCTTCTGAAAAAGAAAGGGGGAGTCAAAAGTATTTGGCTTTTGATTGTCTTTAGCATCAATATTTTATCGATTTACACTTTAACTTGATTCAAATCTAAAAGTGATAGATGATATGCCAAAATTGCTCAAAGAGCTACTAAATCAATGCTTATGCATAAGGATAGAACTGACAGTTGACTATATTGATTTATGCATACTGTATCTAGCTCTAACCAAAACACAATACTTGTACATCTGATCAAATACTGTGTATATGTTTAATTTTAAATTTTGCATATACTCAGTGTTTTGTCATCATCAAAAAGGGGGAGATTGTTGGCCCCCTAATGGATTTTGATGAATACAAAATACTAGAGTATAATTCCCGTTATATTAACAATTTACTTAAGCATTTCAGGTGTTTAACTAAGAATATTGTTAAGGATTGTCAAGGGCATGTTTCCATATTTTCGGTGGATTTATTGAAGATTTTTGAGATGAAGAAAACAGATCAGGGGCAGCCAAGACGTCTCCGGTTTGTTCCAGAGACGTCTCTGGCACGCAGAGAAGAAGCTGGGACGTCTGGAGACGTCACCAGCACCTGCCGAGGTGTCTCGCAGGGTCGGAGTCGACTCCCGGCTTTTCAGAGTCGACTCTCTCAGAGACGCAGAAAGGCCGATTTCAAGGGATGCGCGCGAGTTGTCACCCGAAGGGACGCGGAGCCGGATCTCTCAGGGATTCCAGAGGACCTGCTTTTTGGGTTGAGAAAACGTCGGAGCCGTCTCCGCGTCACGGAGTTTGGTCCCCACGCATAAAGCACAAAAATCCCAGAACGTCCCCCGGGGCCGCCAATGCGAGCCGACTCTCTCAAAAAAAATAGAAAAACAAGAAATCGAGCTGTTCTTCATCGGAGCCGTCCCCAGAAAGCGCTGAGTCGACTCCAAACATTGTCAAAAGATTTTTTATACCACCGAGAACGTCTCTCGTTCAAGCGGAGACGGTCTCCGGGAATGCCTGGGCGCGACTGATACATTTTTGCCAGGTTTGTTTGAAATTCTAACGGCTATATTTTTGTGTCTAACGGATCTTATTGCTTGTAGAAGTATAAAAAAGGAGCTTTTAAGTGCATAACAAAACATTCTCACCAACCAAACACAAGAGCATTCAAGAGAGAAGAAAGAGAAAGAGTCTCAAGGGAGTTGGTGCTTTCAAGAGGAGAAATCAAGTGCATTCAAGTCTACTTCATCTGATTTCGTGCTCATCTACTCACTCCCACTCGGCAATCAAAGCTCGCATTCAAGCCGACGTAATCCACATCGGAAGAACCACCAATCATCCACGCTTTCAACGGCAAAGAGGGTTCTTCCGGTTTTGTTGTTCTTCATCGTTTTGTTTGCTTTCATAGAAGCTTTTAAATTCTTGTAAAACACTTGAACATTGTGCTTGTTCCAGTCAAGAGACTTGGAACAAGGGTTAGGCATCCCAAGCCTAGTTTAAATTGGGGGATTGTAGGATTCGTTGTTAGCCCCGGGTTAAAACAACGAGTTGGGTAGTTCCACTCGAAAACTACCGGACTGTAATCGCGATTATAGTGAAAAATTCTCAAAGGTGTTTGGAGAGTGGATGTAGGAGCAGTGGAAGCTCCGAACCACTATAAACCTCTGTGTTTGCGATTGATTGTGCTTACCACTTTAATTTTACTTTTGCACCTACACTTGTGTGTATTGTTTATTAGACAAAAATTTTTAAAACACCCAATTCATCCTCCTCTTGGGTGACCATCTCTGGGCAACAAAAGGTTTAGAGGTTACCAAAGAAAATTTCCCCAGCAATTTTTTTTTTATTTTTTTAAGGCAAACCTCTACAGCATTCCTTTTCCAGCAGTTCCCTTTTTGATCGTCCCAGACTTCCTCTTCGATTTTTGATCAAATAATACCAAGAGAAAAATCAAAAATTAGTAAGAGTGAAAAAAAAGATAAGGAAAGTAACAAAAATAGAAAATATTTATGATGCACCTACCACAGAGACTAGTGATGATGAGGATTGGCAGGACTGTGTTAAAGAGAAAATGAAGCATCTACAATGGAGATCGTGAATAATCTGGATGAGGAAGATATATCTGTAAGATGCCAACTGTTGTCGAATTCCTGTTTACCTAAAAATACGCTAAACAGATCGTTGTTAGAACCGACAAACAAAGTTTAATTTAATTATACTCTTACCTTTTCTACTCGAAGAATAGTGGTCGTAAGAGGTCGATCCACAGGGAGGCGATTGGAGTTGCATAAAAATTAAAAACGTTCACTCGGTTTCGAAATCGATTCTTGAATAACAAAAGAAAAACATTAATTCGAGGATGTTTGAATGATTCTCTGGGCTACCAGAAAATATTTTCTACTTAAAATTGATAAAAAGATAGGTTATTTAAATTCTAAAAGCATTATATATTTAACTAATCAAAGTGTTGCCCAAGGTGACAACCCAAGAGGGGGGGTGAATTGGGTTTTCTAAAAATTATGTTCCCTAATTTTTACTTTGAATAGAATGCAGCGGAATAATAAGATGTTATTTACTTAAGCTCTAGGCAATTACAAGTAAAGCAGTGGAAGATTAAGCTAGAGCAATTATACTATGGCTTTAGGGTGCAATTGATCTAAAAACAACTTATAGTTGTATGATCAATTTTAATCTATGTGTATGGTAAGAATGGAGTGGAAGCTAAGCAAATCACTTATAACTCTATAGAAAGCAAAGCTAGAGATATTACACAATCAAGCATGAATGGAAGGCATGAATACAAGAGATAAGGCATCACAAACACAAAGATGTATAGTGGTTCGGTGCACCCCAGCACCTACATCCACTCCCCAAGACCTCTTGGGAATTTCACTATAATCCCTTAGATTACAGTCGGTTGTTTTACAAGCTCACAACCCAACTTGTTGTTTTGCAAGATCACAACGAACTCGGTCGGTTTTCACAGGCTCACCGACTAGAACCTACCGATTGTTTTCACGGGCTCACAATCCAACCCAGTTGGTTTTCCCAAAGGCTCACCAACCACAACCTTACAATGATTGTTTTCCGGGTTCACAATCAACCCGGTTGGTTTTCCCCAAAGGCTCACCAACCACAACCTTACAACGTTGGTTTTTCCCTTTGGCTCACCAACAAACCTTAACCCCTTGATTCAATCCCTTGATTGAATCAAGTTACAAGATATTAGAACAAGAGTTTAAATCAAATACAAGCTTCTCAAATAAGCAAATATAGCAAATGTAAATAAGTAAAGAAAAGAGAAGAAGCCCTCAAACTAATTTGTAGATGGAGGAACTCGGCTTCTTCTTCACTTGCCCCTCTTCTGATTTTGCACGAAGTAGAGGATCCCCGAGGCAGCACACGGATGGAGAGGAAGCTTTGGGATTCACTTGGATGCTCTTCTTCTCTCTATTTTACTTTGAATGGCCCTTTTGTGCTTATGGGAGATTTTCCTTGTAATCTCTTTCAAATCTCTTCCCTAAATGTTTTCTCCCACTTCCATACCTTCTCCCCTAGCTCTTCTCTTGATTTTATAGCTTTAGAGGGAGTCCCAACAAAAATCTAGCCGTTAGAGACAAAAATAGAGCCGTTGGAATCAAGAAAAAAACTAGCCGTTATGCCTCCCAGCGTGCTCGAGTCGACTCGGCTGAAGTAGGAGTCGACTCTGCTGAAAATCAACTTTCTGTTTTGTCTGTTTGCAGTCCTGGAGCTGACCTGGGAGCTGACCTGGGAGTCGACTCGAGCAGGAGTCGACCTGGGAGTCGACTCGAGCATTGTAGCACTGAAAATTAACTCTCTATTTTTTGTCTGTTTTCAGTCGGAGTCGACTCGTAAAGTTCTGGAGTCGACTCGAGCACTGTTCCTTGAAACTCCAGAGTGCCAGAGTCGACTCTGAACTTCCAGGAGTCGACTCGAGGACTATTCTTTTGAATCTTTCTTTGAATTTGCTCCTCCAACTTAAATCCTTTGAACTTGAAATTTGGGCCAATAAATTGTAGCTTTCTTCTAACTTTTCTTGAGAGCTTTTGAGGCCTTCTTGTATTTTTCCAACTTGCTATGTTCCTTGCAAAACAAATTGTCTTTCTTCTTGCAACACAAACATTAGTATTTATACTTCAAGGTTTTGTGATCATCAAAATTAATCTTTAAATCAATTTTTGGGTCATCAATCTCCCCCTTTTTGATGATGACAAAACTTGGAGTATATGCAATATAAAATATATTGTGTTCTAGAAGTAATGCATAGCTAAGTTGCATGAAGTAGAAAACATATATATTTAAAACATACTTCATGATAATGCTTCAGATTTAATCAGCTTAACACAATCAACATATTTCAATTTAAGCTGATTTGTATTCAATTCAAAACATAAAGCATTCTGAGCATATACTCAGATATTCCTCCCCCTTTTTGACAACATCAAAAAGATAGTGAAACTTTAAGCACAAGGATAAGAATACTCAAGTATTTCTTCACCTTATTGTACTCTGATTTGCATGTCTAATTATTGCAAGAATATGAATCATATAACTCAAGGCAATAATAAAAAAGATTAATGAGCATAGATCAGAGCTAATTAGGATAATTTCAAAGGAGAACACATCGAATGTGATTCCAAGGATAGTTTTCAACTCAAGTGTAGGTGGAATCTTTCTTAGGTTAATTCAAGAAGTACCACAAATGATATTCAAGGAAAGCACGAATGGGAATTTAACTTCTCTTCAATAATAAGTATGAAAGCTTGTTCATTTAAGATCTTTTGCCCAATATATTAAGTATTTTGGCAACATGAAAGCAATTTCACTAATTTTCAGAGTATAAGAGCAATATATTAAGTATGATTGCAAAGTTCTTTTATGGTGTAAAAAATATTGTGGCATAAATACTAAAACATGAATTCAAGCAATTTATGATATATCTTAGAATATACATAAAATTCAAAGCTTTTAAGGTTCTTTTAAAGCTCTTTTAAAGAATTTATTTCTTTAAGAAGAAGCACATTTTGGTACATATAATAATGAATTGGCACAAAAATTGAAGTTCTAAAGAACAAGCCAATTAGGACTCATTACTGAATTTCCAAAATAGATTTTCTGAGAGAAACTCAAGAAAATTCAACACATTATTCTTCCCCTTTTTTCATTAAGTTAGAGGCTCTTAAGATCAACTGTGTGAATTGCAATTTGGTTCATGATTTGTGCAGAAGATATATTAACCAAATAACACGCCTCAAGATGTATCATAAAGATTTTCAGATTTAAATTTCAGATGATACATATTGGAGAGTATTAGAATTACTTCTCATTTAGTATTCTTTCTCTTGCCTTTAGTTATGGATTTATGCAATTAAGTTCCATAAGATCTCTCCTGAAATTTTCTTTCTCCCCCTCAATTGATCATTCCATTTAAGAGTTTAGAATTTAATAAAATTGTCAATCTCGAAAATATATTTTCTATAAATTTCAGCTTATTTTTATAAGACTCAAGGTTTGAGATAAGACAACCTTTATAGAACTCATCTCAAGGTATAAACTTATTATATAATTAAAGCAAGTCTTGCAATATAAGGAGGTTCATCAAAATCAATCCATAAAATTCAAAGTATGCATTAAAGTAACTTTAGGATAAGATACTGAATATCTAAAGCTCCCCCTCAAAAGATGCATTCTTCTTTAATCATTCTTTTCTTTTGTTGAATTTCAGATTTTAATGATAAACGTGAATAAAACTGAAACTCTATGATATCAAGAATGTAGAGTGATCTAGAATTATTCAAAATTTACAGCAATCACTCTTTTTAATCTTTCAAGAACAAGTTATGCTTCCTCCTAATTTTTGAGAAACTGTACTGAAATATTAATCAGAAAAATGATTCATTTGAAGCTCAAATTCTTTCAAAAGCATTTACATTTTCTTTCTTTTAAGAATCATTTGAGTGAGCTGAAATGTTTCTAGACTTAAGATCATTCACTCTCTTAATAATATATTTATATTGATGGAGGTCTTTAATAATGTAGGGGAGAAAAACATATAGATGATCATTGAAGTATATATATTTATAGAACTCAATTTCTTAATCATAGTTTTTCAGCAACGTATACATGAAGCACAATAAATCTTTTTAATATCAAAAAAAATCATATATTTAAAAATATTTGTTTGCAATTAAGATCAATTGAAGGACACATCATTTAGACTAATATTAGTACACTTTAAGGATAAGAAAAGATATGTTTCGGATGCGTATCGAGACAATCAACCAAGGTGTCAAAATTAATTTGTTTTTCTTATATTAAAATTTTCATTTAGAAATCATATTGAGTTATTCTCCTGAATGACGTGATCATTGAAGCATATAACTAAGGTTACAAAGATGTAACGATATAAGCATTTTTAAGTTAAGTTTAAGCTTTTATACAAAATCAGATTCTGAATTTTCATAAGAATTTCCAAGAAGGCTTTAACAATTATAATTTGAGATATGTATCTTCTACATTGTAGCTCATCTTAAATCACTAAGATTGAAAACACATATTTCAATAACATTCGAGCACTTTCAGAATCTTTGTATTTAATATTGAGTTTCGATACAAAATAAAGGATATTTTAACAAGCATTAGGACATTATGTATCAAAGTTAGGCAAGTAGAAAGATAGATCAAGATCAATTCATTTTGCCTAAATAGAAATATCCTTCTCTTCTTCTTTTTGTAAATCTATTTAACTTTCAAAGATAATCGTGAATGATAAAACTGAAATTTCTTTTTAATATTACTTAAAAAAAAAACTCTAATCAGTATTTTAAACATTCAAGCATTGGAACACAAGTTAGTTTGAGGCAAGGATGAAACAAAGACTTATGAGCAAAGTTAAGACATATTTCAATCAACTTATCCAAGCATGGAGCATTACAAAATATTGAGAACCCATAATTCAAAACATCATGCCACATGCACAATATATTATGTGTTAAGTCATGCATAAAAACTACTAAGAACAAGCATGTTAAGGATCAAAATCAATTCTTTTTAAATAAACTCCCCCTATTTAAATATAATCTTGCATTGATTTCATCCTTAAAGTGTGTTTTCAAGTGAAAAAAAACATGATTCTTCTTATATACTTTCATTTATTTTGTCTTTCATTTTTTTTTACTTTCTTATGCTCTATACTCTATTTGCTCCCTATCCGGTGGAGTTGGAAGGGGCACGAGGTACTACCACTAGCCTCCCTCTTGTGCCGTCCCTAATATACCCTACACCGAATAGTTGGGTCAAATAGTGTCGGGTACTACCACTAGCCTCCCCATTGGCACCATCCCTATGATGAGCAATATAGAAATGTTAAAATATTTACGTCAAACTCTCCTTGTTAAGTGTAATTAATTACGGATTTTATCCCTTCTAAAAGAATGCTCACACAAGTCTCATAAATGTGCCGAATATATTATGCTTGTTTTGCTTTTCCTTAAGATTGGAGTATTTGCCTTTACTTAGATTTTACTTTACTTGAATAATATCCATTTTCCTTTCTTTATCTCTCTCTCTTTTTGTTATTCTCAAGTAATTTACATGAAAGAGCAGAATTAAGAAATAATCTTATGTATCATATAGATGTATATCATGCAAACAACATTTTCATTGTGCTCAAGGATTTATAACTTCTCACAAGTTATTTTAAATCAAAATTTTAAGTATATACTTGTGTATTTCATTGTTATGATATAGGCAAAGAAATATTTTAGTTTGAGCAAACCATGAAATAATTTCTAAAAGCATAAGTCAATTAATGCATATATAGACATGATATCTAGAAATTAATATTTAAAGATTTTAATCATGCCACAATAAGATTTAAGTTATTGACTTTGCTTAGCTAATTTATGAGAGAGGTATCTAAAATTACCGATTCATTCTGCATTCTTCAAGTCAAATACCTACTAGATTTCTTATGTATGAGCTTTTGGCTGAAGAAGGTCCTCTCTCTTGTTTGCATGTGAATGTTTATTGTATCTTACATGGAGATATCCTTCAAGTTGAAATTTCTCATTTTCTTGCTCAAGAATCCTGCATTATTAACAAAATTCTTTTCTTTCTTGAAGGAAAGTCATTAATTTCTTCAAGATACAAAACATTCATATAGCATATTTCTTAACTAGGTGACTCAATCATAAGATATGACAACAATTGAATGTTGAGTCATTTTACTCAAGAGATCGCCTAAATATAAGCAAACACATGTCACTTGAACTTAAGAGATAGTTCATTAACCAAGAAGGTTCAAGGACAAGCATGTGAAGCAATAGGAAGATTTATCAAGGTCAAATCAATTTTTTTTTTATTTTCAGAATCAATTTAGCTTAGATTCTATTTGCTTAAGATAATTATCAATAAGACATGTTAGCTAAGTTTTAATCAATTTATCTTAAACAGTTGTTTCTATCAAAATTCAGATTATGAAACATTAGAGTTAGATTGAAGTCTTGCACAAGGGCACATAATGAGCATACAATCTGGTCTACTAGCTGTATGATAAAATAATTATTCTATCATGCTTCAATACAGCTTTAAAATAATAGATCTACTTTGCTCATCCTTTTCAAATTCTACAAGATGGGATCATAGACATACCTTCTTCATGCCAATCTTCTATGAGAGTTTTCTTGTGGACTAACTTTGGTCAATGAAGATCCCCTTTCTTGTTTGACTTAATTTGGAGTTTGAGAGAAGATACTAATTCATTCATCATACATATTTCAAACTCACCTTGCATGAGCTTAGTAAAATCTTCATATAACTCTTCATTAGTAGAACCAAAAATGATGTCATCAATGCATACCTTGAGCAAATAAGATATCACAAATTCTTTTTTTTGATGCATAGATTTATCACTATTACTTTCTATAAAAAAAAGTTACTTAAGCTTTTATATCCTGCTTTTGATGCTTGTTCCAAATTATATATTGCTTTATCGTATTTGTAATAAGTATTTTCAAATATGGTGGTTATTTAACATATATCTTCTTTAATAAAATAAGCACCTAGGAGTGCATTCTACACATTCATTTGATAGAATATAAAGCTCATAAAGCAAGCAAATGATAATGGTGATCTTTACTTCTAATTATGCAAGAATCAAGATCTATTTCATCTTTTCTTGATTTAGTCTTTTAGTAGTCATCAATTTTTCTTTATTAAGTGCATTTCTGAAAAACTCAATTTGGTTATAATTATTAACAAGTTTACAGAATGTTATATGTAAAAGATTAACCATATACATATAACATTTTAATTTAGTATCTTGATAATAAATCATTAGTCTCATAAGGAACAAAATGAATTGATATTTCTACAACTCGAATCTTTTCATTGAATGTTCTATATGCATTGCTTGATGAATGATATCCAAGGATAGACATATCTTTATCAGATTTGGCATTATTTTCATAAGAACATATCAAGCATAGTATGGTACGACTGAAAAATATGAGAGATATGCAGTAGTTCATTTTCTATTTTTCAGAAGATCAAAAGAAGTTTTCATCAAAAATAGATCTAATAGAAGTCATATGTATGACAAGCAGTGATGATAACCTTTAAAAAAAAATCATTTAAGTAGATGACTATCATACACAATTGTCTTTTTCATTTCTTCAAGAATTCTATTAACCCTATTTTACTTAAGGTGTCTTTGGTGCTGAAATAATTAATTTCTGTATAAACTTTATCAGGATTTTAGTTTTCAACACTGTGCTATGATACTCTTTATCTTCACAGTTTGGAAACCTTTATCATTTGAAACACTTTTACAAGATTTAGCAAATACAGAAAATATTTCAATTTTATTTGCCAAGAACACATCCAATGTAAGCTTTTGAAAACTTAGTGATGGAAACAACATCTTTAGATTTAGAAATTGATTTTTGTTTGTTTCCTTAGTTAGCATGCATGGTAAAACTTTGATCTTTCAGAAGATAATCTAAGTAAGCCAATGGCAAGGTCTTTTGAGATTAAGTACATACTAGCATGAGTTGATTTTATATGCCAAAGATGGTTTCTTTAATCTTGGTATTCATAGTGCATATATTCAAAAGCACACCAAGTACACATTATCATATCTATGATCAATAAACAATAATGCCATGGATAAAAACTCTCAATCAAGCATATAGAGAATTCATAGAGTTATTCTTAATAAATTGATTAATCTTTTAGCAACTTGTCCAATAGTGAGTAAAGTATACTATAAAATGAAGTGATTTGATTATATTTCCAAAAGTATTTTCTATATCACAAAATTGGTCAATACTTGCTATTCATATTTTAATCAAATACTAAAGCAAAAATAATGATGAAATGCAAGGTTTACTAATTTCATTATTATTATTATTATTAATTTTCTTTTATTATTTAAAATTGCTTTTCATAAGTATGTTTTAAGTTTCATTTTTGACGTGTGTCTTGAACACCCATTTGTATGAAAGTTCCATTTGTTCCATGGGTATCTTGGCACACCTATGTCTACATCCTCATATTTTCATTTTGGGTACCCAAACTTGCTTGGGTCCTTGAGAGTTAGGACATATGGTTCCTTTTGGAACCCAAATTTGTTTAATTGTAATAACTTTACCACTTGATTTAATTATGTTAGAACGATAGGTAAAGTTGTTATGTCCATTCTTTTCATGTTTGAAATATGTTATCTTATTTAATGGTTTGCTTGATGCATTGATAACCTTTTTCTCTAGAGATTTATTGTCAAGTAAAAGAGTCAAGCCAAGTTTTGATTTATCATAAGCAACATATTGGCTTTCAAACATCAATTTTAATCGTTCTGAACTTACAGTGAATTTGTTAATAAGAGATTTTGATTGGTTAATTTCTTCACTTAAGTTTTGATTTTTTTTAATTAAATTCTGATTTTTCCGAATCAATTGTTCTGAATTTAACCTTAAGCTTTCATTTTTAGAATTTAGTTTGTCATATATTTTAGCAATAGAATTTCTTTCTTTTGAGATTTCGAGATTTAGCTTTTTAAGATTTTTATTTTTGATAGCTAATTTTCTACATTCACCATACAAATCATGAAAAGCATTTAATAGTTCATCATAAGAATATTCTTCATGAAATTCATTTAGTGTAAAATTAGATTCAGATTCTACTTTATCTTCTAATGCCATAAAACATAAGTTAGTTACCTCTTGTAGTTCATTGTTGCTTCTAGCTTTCAATTTTTTGCTTGACTCTTCCTTGGTCAAGGCTTTCTTGCTTTTTATCTCTTTCTTCCTTTCTTCTTGCTTCCTCTTCTTCTTTGTCTTTAGGAAGCTTTTGAATTTTTTTGTTATTCTTTCTTCCTCGAGTCGACTCGGGTTTACTTGGAGTCGACTCGACTGACTTGAGAGTCGACTCGAGATCTTCGGGAGACGTCTCGTTCTCAGAGGCCTAAAAGATGATTCTCTGTCTTTTGAACTGTTCTGCCTCGGAGTCGACTCGGGCCTTGTCGGAGTCGACTCGGCTAACTTGGGAGTCGACTCGGAACTACTTGGAGTCGACTCGTTCACAGGGTCTTCAAGACTGTGTCTCTGCCTTTCAGACTGTTCTTCTCTAGGAGTCGACTCGGACAAACTGGGAGTCGACTCGGCTACTGTGGAGGATTCTGCAATCTCATTGTTAGTACGCAATTGAAGCACATGTGAGCTAATCTGAGATTTATCATAAATATTTTCTAAAGTATCCCAGATCTCCTTAGCAGATAAGCATGCAGAAATTTCATTAAACTTCGTTTCATGAATAGCACAATATAATATGTTCATAGCATTAGCATTCAATTGTGCTAAGTCCTTTTCATTAATAGTTTGAGAGAGTGTGTGAAGGTCATTTATTATGATTTTCCATAAATAATAGTTTTGTGATTGAATAAAAATGCGCATGCGTGCTTTCCAATATGTGTAGTTTATGCCATTAAACAGTGGAGGCCTATCAATTAACTGTCCCTCTCCTAGAAAACTATCTATTTGAGTTGTCATGATCTTTGGCTCTTGTCGGTTAAGACTATAATTAATAAAAGAGCACCTGCTCTGATACCACTTGTTGCCCAAGGTGACAACCCAAGAGGGGGGGTGAATTGGGTTTTCTAAAAATTATGTTCCCTAATTTTTACTTTGAATAGAATGCAGCGGAATAATAAGATGTTATTTACTTAAGCTCTAGGCAATTACAAGTAAAGCAGTGGAAGATTAAGCTAGAGCAATTATACTATGGCTTTAGGGTGCAATTGATCTAAAAACAACTTATAGTTGTATGATCAATTTTAATCTATGTGTATGGTAAGAATGGAGTGGAAGCTAAGCAAATCACTTATAACTCTATAGAAAGCAAAGCTAGAGATATTACACAATCAAGCATGAATGGAAGGCATGAAATACAAGAGATAAGGCATCACAAACACAAAGATGTATAGTGGTTCGGTGCACCCCAGCACCTACATCCACTCCCCAAGACCTCTTGGGAATTTTACTATAATCCCTTAGATTACAGTCGGTTGTTTTACAAGCTCACAACCCAACTTGTTGTTTTGCGAGATCACAACGAACTCAGTCGGTTTTCACAGGCTCACCGACTAGAACCTACCGATTGTTTTCACGGGCTCACAATCCAACCCAGTTGGTTTTCCCAAAGGCTCACCAACCACAACCTTACAATGATTGTTTTCCGGGTTCACAATCAACCCGGTTGGTTTTCCCCAAAGGCTCACCAACCACAACCTTACAACGTTGGTTTTTCCCTTTGGCTCACCAACAAACCTTAACCCCTTGATTCAATCCCTTGATTGAATCAAGTTACAAGATATTAGAACAAGAGTTTAAATCAAATACAAGCTTCTCAAATAAGCAAATATAGCAAATGTAAATAAGTAAAGAAAAGAGAAGAAGCCCTCAAACTAATTTGTAGATGGAGGAACTCGGCTTCTTCTTCACTTGCCCCTCTTTTGATTTTGCACGAAGTAGAGGATCCCCGAGGCAGTACACGGATGGAGAGGAAGCTTTTGGGATTCACTTGGATGCTCTTCTTCTCTCTATTTTACTTTGAATGGCCCTTTTGTGCTTATGGGAGATTTTCCTTGTAATCTCTTTCAAATCTCTTCCCTAAATATTTTCTCCCACTTCCATACCTTCTCCCCTAGCTCTTCTCTTGATTTTATAGCTTTAGAGGGAGTCCCAACAAAAATCTAGCCGTTAGAGATAAAAATAGAGCCGTTGGAATCAAGAAAAAAACTAGCCGTTATGCCTCCCAGCGTGCTCGAGTCGACTCGGCTGAAGTAGGAGTCGACTCTGCTGAAAATCAACTTTCTGTTTTGTCTGTTTGCAGTCCTGGAGCTGACCTGGGAGCTGACCTGGGAGTCGACTCGAGCAGGAGTCGACCTGGGAGTCGACCTGGGAGTCGACTCGAGCATTATAGCACTGAAAATTAACTCTCTATTTTTTGTCTGTTTTCAGTCGGAGTCGACTCGTAAAGTTCTGGAGTCGACTCGAGCACTGTTCCTTGAAACTCCAGAGTGCCAGAGTCGACTCTGAACTTCCAGGAGTCGACTCGAGGACTATTCTTTTGAATCTTTCTTTGAATTTGCTCCTCCAACATAAATCCTTTGAACTTGAAATTTGGGCCAATAAATTGTAGCTTTCTTCTAATTTTTCTTGAGAGCTTTTGAGGCCTTCTTGTATTTTTCCAACTTGCTATGTTCCTTGCAAAACAAATTGTCTTTCTTCTTGCAACACAAACATTAGTATTTATACTTCAAGGTTTTGTGATCATCAAAATTAATCTTTAAATCAATTTTTGGGTCATCACAAAGAAAAGCTTTGGCATAAATTAAAATGGATGAAAACAGTGCTAAGAAGATTGAAACCTGGAACATAAATTGCATAAAAGAAAATTTTATATATTGCATGAAAAAGAAGAAAGATTATAGAATTTGAAGAACGGAAATTAAAAACAACAGAAATTACAACTTTAGCATAAATAAAACTCTCTATTAAAATAAAACTAAAAATCCCAAAACACGTGCTCTCAAAATAAAACTCTTAATAAAACTAAAAACTAAAAAATCATATTAGAACATGCTCTGTTTTCAAAAGAGAAAACAGTGCATTTCCTTCTTCTTTTTTTTTTTCTTTCTCTCTTCTCTCCCAAACCGAACCCTCTCCCCTATTCCTTCTTGAACCAGCCGACCTCCCCTATTACTTGGCCCCAATCCCAGCCGACGACTTCCCTTGGTATCTGCCCTCCTCCCTCTTAAATAGGTCGTCCACCCCCCTGATTACGTTGAGAGGATCGTCCGGGCTGCGCAGTCTTGGGATGAATCGCGTGATGCTGGGAGACTGAAACGGAATGGTTGGGAGGAGGACGTGGATCCGGATGAAGAGCGCCGTGGGATCGACGGGAGGAAGGAGAGGGCGGATGCATGATCGCTGGGAGGATGAATGCCGATGGACTCTTGGGCTGCTGGGAGGAGCCGATCACGACCGCGGTGGAGGCTGGGATCACGGGAAGAATCACGGGCGGCTGGGATGCTGCAGATGGGATTCGCTGGCTGAAGAAGAAATGGACGTGGCCTACAACAGATGGAAGAGACGGAAGGGAGGAGACGCGGAAGAGGCGGACTCGAACGGGCGCGTGAGCTTCGTGGGATGCTAGGAGGAGCTGATCCAGAATGAAGAGTGTTGTGGGATCTTTGCTGGGAGGAGACGGATGCGGCTGGATCACGGCTTGCATCACGCTTGCAGTCCGGGTGTGGGAGGCTGGATCATGGAAGAGACTGGGACGTGGGCGTTGAATGCCGACGGCTGGAATGGAGCTGGGGTCTCCTGTGATCGCATGGACTGGCTGGACTTGAATTGAGCTTGGGCTGCCGCGATGGGGAAGAAAGCTAGGATTTTGATGTGGCTCGGACGCTGGAAAATTCTGGGAGCACATTGAGTTTGAAGGCTGAAGACCGTTGATGACGGAAGAGATCCGGTTGCATTGTGGGGCTGAGCTCCGTCACATGAAGATGCTGGCTTGACTTGAGCTCGGGCTGCTGGGCATTGGGCTCAAACCCAATGTTGATTGGTTTCTTGGATTACTTGCACTCAAGCACAAATACAACGTTAATTAGTTAATTTTATTATTAATGATTAGCTATAATACTAATTAAGATGGTATGACGATTGCACTTTTGTGCTCTCATCACTAACTATAAAACTAGGTGAGAATGCTTTCCACCAATGGCTAGGGATGAAGCACATATATATGAAGATAAATATCGAATATTAAATTTTTGATTAAAGTATTTGTGAGACCCAAGCCTTTCAGCCTCACGTGCGTCGCACGTGAGGGCACATGATGAAGGGGGATTCATCGCAATCGCCTGAGGAAGATGGGAACCCCTATTTTTTTAGGATTTCTTCCTCCTTCCATTGAGGCCACCCGAGGAAGAGCCGCCATGCCCCAGTTTTCCTCATGTTGGAGCTTCTTCTTACTCACGTTGCCGTCCGTGAGAGAGGGAGAGAGAGCCGAGAAGCCACGGCACGGGTGATCCTTTTCCTCCACTACTGCCGGAGAGGAAGAAAGCCGCCGAACCTTTGTCGGGGCTGAGGTAAGGCCTTCTTCTTCTCTATTGGTGATTAGCCATGGTGTATGGTGGTTTTGAGTCGGCCGATCGCCGGAAATTGGGGTCGGAAGCTCTTGCTACCGGCCTTGTTCGCCGCTGCCGGAGGTGGTCGGGCTTGCTCCGCCGCCTCCTGCCGCCGTCGGGGCCGGCCACTCGGTCACCCCTATGCCTGACTGAGAGGGAAGAAGAAGGGGGCAGGGGGTCACAGATCCCCTGTTTCACCAAAGGAGAAGAGAGGAGTCGAGAGAAGAAGGGAAAAGAAAAAAAAAAGAAAAGAAGGAAAAAGAAAAAGAAAAAAAAGAATAAAGAGAGGGACCCGAACTCGGGGTGCTAGGCACTTCTACAGGGTCAGCCATGGAAGGATATTAAAATTTAAGTTTTTGTATACATATATTGTGATGAATTTTAAAAGAAGAATATGATTTTTGGATATTAGGTTCTGCGAGGGATTTGTGGAATTAATTGGATTTATTGTGGATCGTGTTTGCAAGATAAGTAATGTAACCTCTTTACTAGATTTATCGGCAAACTATATATGTTTTACGAATCGAATTATTCTTGATTACGAATTTGATGCCTGGGTTATATGTATATTTTTAGAATATTGTATGACTCTGATTGAACGTATTTGCTTATGATTTGGATTGTGTTTGATTGCTCTAATACCACAAAAGTTGTCACGCCCCCGGCCCGATATCGCGAGCCGGGGGTCGCGCCAACCGCCGCACACCTGTAGGAAACTCTTTCCCCGAGCATGCAAGGCATCTTAATTAAATATCTCAATTATATAAATATAAAATAATTCAACTAAATAAATGCAATCTTATTCCATTGACTAACTTAAGTCATAAAATTTCACAGTTCTAAATATGAAGCGGAACAATAATTTACCAACATGCAAAACTTAGTTCTTATAATTATAAAACCTTGCAATGTCCAACAATTATAATGAATGTCCAAGATAACAGTTCAACTTAAATAACCCTATCTAAGATAGCTTGCGCCACAATCCTTCTAGTCGCTCTCCCATTTTGGAACCTCAATAGACTAGTTCTCGGAATCTGTAAAATCACAAGAAATTGTATAATGAGCTAAACAGCCCAATAAGTAATGAACACTCTAGCTAGATAAATTAAGCAATAATATGTAGAAAATATATATATATGCAATTCCAAGGTACAAGTCAAATATTTCTTAAATTCTTAAGATTCTTTTCACGGTTTCAAGATTCTTTCATATATTCAATTCGTCTTGTCGATCCGGAACTATGACCCTGCCATAGGAAACATAGGTTTAAGATTACTTGGAAATCATGATTAGTCATATCAGAGCTTAGCTTTTAGGATTCTAAGTATTTGTCGGAAAGTTTGAGAGATGGGGTAAGAAGATAAATATCTTTGTTTACTTTTGTTAGTGGTAAATTTGTGTTATCTTATCTAAATTTTGTGATACTGAAATCAGAATGCTAGCTAACTGTGTTTATAGCCAAAGTATGAATAGACTATTTTGAGAGTTTTTTTGGTGGAGTAGTTTGTATTTCAAGATATTATTAATTGGATTTTGACTAAGTTAAGTGAAAGAGTATTAGTCTTGGAATATTATCGTGCAATGTAAGTATTTTGGATGTTCAAATTGATATCGGGTACTATGATGTTACTTCTAGCTTGAAGTTAATTAATTCGGTGACAAGTTAAGGTTCACATATGAAATGTCGTTTAAGGTTTGGGCCAAAAAAAATATATTTGATGATATTCATTAAAATATTCTTCGAGGATTGAAAACTGTATGTGGATCATGTATGAAACTCCTGTGTAGATGGAGAATATATTTGAGATGAAATTCTAGAATTATTCTTTGGCTTTATCTAGAATTTGAAATTTTAGATCTTTCCAAATTACAATGCAGATTGGGATTTTGATTGAAAGTGATTTAGTAAATTATGAGAATATTGGTTGTTTAAATTATTTTAAGATGGTCAATGATATTAACTCTGTGATTGAGAAATATTTTTTGATGGATTTTCTTGTTAAGGAGAATTTCGTTGTCAAAGAAAAGAACAGTGTTTTTGATTTTGACTGATATGGATATTATCGTGTTATTAGTAGGTTCTTCTATTTGCTGTAAAAAAAAAGAGATAGAAAGAAATCTGGCATCCCAAGTCTAGGATTAATTGTTCCTGCATTAGCTGATCTTGGATTTGGAATGTTTTAGCATAGATCTCTTTAGTTCTTGATACAAGATAGTATTTTGATCAAAAATTATTAGTGAATCCAGAGAATTTTTGGTAGTTTGAATCAAAGTGTGCAGTGAAAGCATAGCATTTTGAATTGTTCTTCTAAGTTGGTCAAAAGTATTATCTTTTAAATTTGGCAGGTTATAACTTGATCTATTTCCTTGTGTAATAAGATTTCTTTGATAAAGAAAAAAAAAGAAGAAAAATGTTCTGATTTTTAGATGTTGCTGCACTATCGTAGGTTCTCTAATTTTATGTCGTGCTAAGAAAATTCTTAGTATCTTGAGACTAGAATTAATGGGCTATCAATCTTGACCATCGGTCTAGAATATCTTGGTGTAGACCTCTTTTCTTTTGAATTGGAAGCTTGAACTTCTTCAATTAATATCAACCCTTTATCTGATTAAAAAGAAATCGAGGTTATCCATTGACTTTGATGAATATTCTACAAGGAGTGGGTTAGAATTGTTTATGATCTAATCTTGCGATTGATCGGTTAATTAAGAGCAGTTGATATTTTGACAAAAAAACTTGATGTTCTTATTCAAAATTAAGACGCTGATTTTTATTGATGAGAGAGAGAAGTTTGATTTACAACATCCACAAAAAGAACCAAATTTGGAGGTATTGGATCTTTCTTATGATAAGATGAAGTTGTATTGATAAGTAGAATTATTGGAAGACTTAAGTTAATTTTCTAGCAGTGAAGAATGTTGTTGATTCTATGAATAATCTGGAGGTAGCTATGTAATTTTCACCCGTGGGTTTTCTATTGTTGACAGTGCTTGGAAGAATCTTAGGCATCCTAAATTTAGCATTAACGGATTGATGGTTACTTGATTGGACTTAGATCTGGAATACTTTAACATGGATCTCCTATTTCTAATTCTGACATTATTAATCTATTTGAAAGGGCTTGAGGTTTTTCTAAGACAAAGGTTGATCACTATTTCATGGGAAAAAAAAATGAGGAGCATTTGATGCTAAAGCTTTCTCCTACTTACATTTAACCGATTAAATTTCTATGTAGAATTAATCAAGAGTAATTAATTGCTTCGGAAAAAGAATTATGGCATTTTAATCCAAAGATGAAAGATTAGTTTTAATTCAAAAGAGATCAAAAGAACTTGCTATGAATCGTAGATGGAAAGGACTGAGTTTTGAGATGCCATATTTTTGCCAAAATTTTGTGAGCTTGCATTTCGAGATGGGGATTGTTTAGAAGCTCGGGAATGATATGATGTTTCCATACTTTCAAAATTTGAAGCCTTAAGTGAGTTAATTTCGAGGACGAAATTATTTTAAGAGGGGAAGAATGTGAGACCCAAGCCTTTCGGCCTCATGTGTGTCTCACGTGAGGTCACACGATGAAGGGGGATTTATCGCAATCGCCCGAGGAAGATGGGAACCCCTATTTTTTTAGGGTTTTTTCCTCCTTCCATTGAGGCCACCTAAGGAAGAGACGCCATGCCTGAGCTTTCCTCACGTTGCCGCCCGAGAGAGAGGGAGAGAGAGCCAAGAAGCCACGGCATGGGTGATCCTTTTCCTCCATTGCCGTCGGAGAGGAAGAAAGCCGCCGAACCTTTGTCGGGGCTGAGGTAAGGCCTTCTCCTCCTCTCTTAGTGATTAGTCATGGTATATGGTGGTTTTGAGCCGGCTGATCGCTGAAAATTGGGCTCAAAAGCTCTTGCCGCCGGTCTTGTTCGCCGCCGCCAGCCACTGGGGGTGGTCGGGCTTGCTCCACCACCTCCTGCCGCCGTCGGGGCCGGCCACCTCGGTCGCCCCTGAGCCTGACCGAGAGGGAAGAAGAAGGGGGCGGGGGGTCATGGATCCCCAATTTCACCAAAGGAGAAGAGGGGAGTCGAGAGAAGAAGGAAAAATAAAAAAAAAAGAAAAGAAGGAAAAAGAAAAAGAAAAGAAGGAAAAAGAAAAAAAATGAATAAAGAGAGGGGGTGGTTTACAGGTATGAACCCAAACTCGGGGTGCTAGGCACTTCTGCAGGGTCAACCATGGGAGGATATTAAAATTTAAGTTTTCGTATACATATATTGTGATGAATTTTCAAAAAAGAATATGATTTTTGTATATTAGGTTCTGCGAGGGATTTGCGGAATTAATTGGATTTGTTGTGGATCGTATTTACAAGGTAAGTAATGTAACCTCTTTACTAGATTTATAGGCAAACTATATATCTTTTACGAATCGAATTATTCGTGAATTTGATGCATGGGTTATATGTATATTTTTAGAATATTATATGACTTTGATTGAACGTATTTGCTTCTGATTTAGATTGAGTTTGATCGCTGTGATACCACAAAAGTTGTCACGCCCCCGGCCCGAGATCGCGAGCCAGGGGTTGCGCCAACCACCGCACACCTGTAGGAAACTCTCCCCACAAGCATGCAAGGAATCTTAACTAAATATCTCAATTATATAAATCTAAAATAATTTAACTAAATAAATGCAATCTTATTCCATTGACTAACTCAAGTCATAAAATCACACAGTTCTAAATACGCAGCAGAACAATAATTTACCAACATGCAAAACTTAGTTCTTATAATAACAAAATCTTGCAATGTCTAACAATTATAATGAATGTCCAAGATAACAATTCAATTTAAATAACCCTAATCTAAGATAGCTTGCGCCACAATCCTTCTAGTTGCTCTCCCATTTTGGAACCCCAATAGACTAGTTCTCGGAATCTGTAAAACCACAAGAAATTATATAATGAACTAAACAACCCAGTAAGTAATGAACACTCTAGCTAGATAAATCAAGCAATAATATGTAGAAAATAAATATATATGCAGTTTCAAGGTACATGTCAAATATTTCTTAAATTTTTAAGATTGTTTTTACAGTTTCAAGATTCTTTCACTTATTCAATTCTTAAGATCCCTACGGTCATAGATCAGGATCGGTAAGATGAATTGAATATGTGAAAAAATCTTGAAACCATGAAGAGAATCTTAAAAATTTAAGAAATATTTGACTTGTATCTTGGAACTATATATATATTTATTTTCTACATATTATTGCTTGATTTATCTAGCTAGAGTGTTCATTACTTACTGTGCTGTTTAGCTCATTATACAATTTCTTGTGGTTTTACGAATTCCGAGAACTAGTCTATTGGGGTTCCAAAATGGGATAGCGACTAGAAGGATTGTGGCGCAAACTATCTTAGATTAGGGTTATTTAAGTTGAACTGTTATCTTAGGCATTTATTATAATTGTTGGACATTGCAAGGTTTTGTTATTATAAGAACTAAGTTTTGCATGTTGGTAAATTATTGTTCCGCTGTGTATTTAGAACTCTGAGATTTTTTGACTTGAGTTAGTCAATGGAATAAGATTGCATTTATTTAATTTAATTATTTTAGATTTATATAATTGAGATATTTAGTTAAGATACCTTGTATGCTCGTGGGGAGAGTTTCCTACAGGTGTGCGGTGTTTGGCGCGACCCCCGACTCGTGATGTCGGTCCGGGGGCATGACAGTATTATGAAAAGTTTAGTTTAATTAATATGTATAATTCAAATTTGTGAAAATTTCTGCTGGTATGACAACTGCAAATTTTAGGTGTTGTACCTATGCATAGAATGATACCTCTGAAGAATTGAAGATTATTAATTCATTAATTAAAGGGTTGTCGGTCGAATAAATGCGAATACTGGCCGGGGAATGTGTAACTTGGGGTGACACACGTGGAGCATCAAATTCTATCAAAAACAAAAAAGGCAGTAGGAACATCAAAGGGCACACGTGTGGCACCAGGAGTTTCCCCAGCAATATAGGTTTATCCCATTATAATTAAGCTTAAAAACGGAGTACGGCACATAATTATACGATAAGAGAATGGACACCAAACCAAGCAAAACAATAAGAAAGTAGTCCTGGTTCACCTTGAACGAGCATTTTTGCACCACCATCACCATTCATAGATGAACATCTATCAGATATAATATCAGTAAGAAACAAGGCATCAAAGCATATGTAAATTATGTTTATTATTACACAGCATGTCCCAAATTCACCTTGGTCTTCTGGTATTAGCATATTATATTGATATATCACACAAACCTTATTATTGCAACAAAGCTTATTCTAGTAATATCCTCTATCCAGAAAACCGCAACCAGTGCATAATTATTAAACTCATAGACGTACCACGGCCATAGATATTGGCCAACCTGATACGAATGCTCGCACTACTAAACCTTTATCACTTTTTTGAGAGCAAGTGCCAAGCCTTCATATCATACCTGGAGTAATCCAAATGAGAGACCTAAGACCCGGCTTTGCTCCCAGGTTGGGACCAGTGCTGATGCTTCTGTCTTCCAGGTCAAATACGCGCCAAGCAATGCTGTCGTCAGGTTCTATGAAATATATGCAATTGCTTCGGCAACCAGCAGTCTCCACTGTAGCAGCCACTGACGGCAAATCCCCCAGGAACAGTGCATGGTTCCCCAGATTGTTCACTTTCACCAATGACTTCTTCGAAACATCCAGCCGGAAAACCTTGAAGTCATGACAGGTTGCAAGCATACGTCTCTGAACTCTGTACCTTGCGAAAACTACCAGCATGTCAGTGCCGCACTCAACCAAGTAAGTAGTCACCAATCCTCCCCCACGCATGTAGGGTTCTGTGTCCTCCATTACAATTCTGAATTTGATGGGATTAACTGAGTGCACAGCAAGCAGACGTGTGCCATCTTCGATATAGAACTTCCCTTCTGAAGAGGAGACGATTTCGAAGGGATGGGAGATGACCCTTCCATCTTCTTTGGTCCATTCTTCATCCCCTGGTCTACAAGATAGCAGGCTCATCCTGTCATCGATGATGCTTCTTGCTAAACCCATGCAATCAGGTGCTGTAGGGGAAGATGAGAGAAAGACAGACACAGAACCGTCTTCGCGCCATCGTGGCAGTGCAACGCGAGCTCCTGTGACCACATTCACCATGCACATTTCATCCGTAGAGGGGTACCTCATCACCAACCAGCACTTATAGGCACCGCAGCACTCACCAATGAGCTCAGGTCGCCTGATCAAGGAACACTTCTTCTCTGTTACACTTATTATGCGATGGACGCCAGGTTCCACCGCGCCAATGTGCAGGAGACAGGGGCTCCGTGGTGTTTTCGGGTTGTAGCGCTGTCCTACACATCTCCACATCTTGCTCACTTCGCCGAGGCTTAGAGCTTCAGGCCAGCTCATGCGATTGAGGATCCCTTCAACCAGGTCCTCTGTAGGTTCAGGACACAATAACAATTTCTCTGGATCATTTGTGTTGCTGCTTTCTCCTCCATCGAGCTCAAGTTTCCTCGTTTTATTGTTGTTAATCATGTTCTCTTTCATGTCACTGTCTTCTAAATTCTCAGCAGTCTTGACCGTCTCTGAAACTGAAGTACTTATTGTTAGTACTATGATAAAACAAGGAACTCCATATTATTTTTGCGCTCATGCCCCTCCTTCCAGACTTGAGACTCTAAAGAAAGTTTTGTTTGTTATGGAGTGAATTCTCAGTTTAGGTTGGATCACTTGCATGAAAGAGGGAAATTTCATTCTTGAACTAGGGCATCTCCTCTAAAAGATAGAATTTACTCACTTGGTTGGCACCAGTCAGATAAAATGAGATTTTTGGCTCAAACTATCCTGACCTACTTGGAGATCGGTCGATGATGATAACTTTGATTGAGAGATACAAGAACAGGTTCAGACTTGAGCTCCGGTAAGAATATTATGGACCGGCCAAAGTTTCATAACTTTATGAATGGATCTTCACTTTTTTTTTAAAAAAGAAGAAGATATCTGTCGAACAGACATTGAACCAAATAATTCTTCATTTAAGTCACGAAACTAATTATAGAGATCTGATATCCTGTTAGATAGTTTTGCCTCAAGACAGGGCATTGTCAGAAATCAGAAAAATACCAATATCTGATCTAGAAAATAATTTGAAGTAAAGTATTTGAGAATTTAGGAGCCCATAGGACTTAAGAAGTGAGAATTAAAAGAAGCGAAGGAATAATTATAAGGAGATGTTTGCCAATTTTGTCTTACTAAATTGTGACAAGAGTCAGAATTTTTGCTGCTACTTAATGCTAGAGGAAGGGTTAAAGTGAATATTTAGAGGTATAAATAGTGCATAATGGTTGCATCTTGTTCTAGATGAGGAGAAAGGCCATCAGACAAATTGTGCAGTAAAAATATCTGCAAGCTCTCCTTTTTGCGACCCCATACATAAATCATCAAGGATATTATGCATACAGATTGTATTTTCTTAACTTTCCAGAAAGTTTTTTTTAAAACATCTACTAAGGGTTTTTTTCTTAATGATCTAATGCATTGAAACAAAAGGTTTAAATTTGTGCAGATTGTAGGTCCGCAAACAAGCTCGAGCAATAGCCAAAAACTGTTAGCAGCCAAAGATATTTTCTACTTCGTAGATTCAAAAGGTATCCTGTTAAATAACCGGGAATTTCTTTTGTTCATGCAGATGTATGAAAGGTTCTGCAACCACTAGGAGTGCATAAATGATAAGCTGCTAAATGCCTTCAAATCATCAAAAAGTATCTTCCTAAGCTTTCAGTTTGTTGGACCAAGCTTCTATATATTTGTTCACTGATGCTAAGACAAGCAAAAATTCATTTTGCTAACCGGACCCTATGTTTCTTTATCCATAGGTAAGGATAAAAACCAGCATTCTACGAATGTCATCAACTTTTGTAAGATGGTGAATTGAGTGAATCTGCTTTGGTTGATTGGAGCATATCTCCAGATGTTACCAATATTTCCATATCTTTCTATTCAAGAGGACCCTTAGTGGTCAAATTGGCTTTCGCAAGTGTTTCATTTGAATAATTTCTGATGTCTCAAAGTAAATTCTACATCACAACACACAAATTTTCATGGCACAAAATTGAATGTAGCATTTTGTGAAACGATACATTATTTTCTTAATGCATAGGAATGTCAAATCTTGATGACATCAATGGTTGATCAACATCTCTCTAGGATAATTTATGCTAAAGAGTTCTAGAGTGTGATCAAATCCCAATATGATGACCCATTGAACATGAAAAAACCGTTATATTTTAAACTTAACATTGGGATCAAAATCCTCAGATGAACTATCTTACCAACAAACAGCCAATAACACGTAAATGAACCGGCAAAAAATAGGGAAAAGCTGATAATCTTAGGTTAATGAGCAATGAACCACAACCATTCATTTTCAGACAACCACTAGCAGATACAATCAAACGACTCACAATCACTTTATATGGTGTCCTTTTCAGCTTCATTACTTTATTTCAAACACAATCCATAATGAATTCCCGGTACTTTGGACGTACAAAGGCTCCCATATTATTCAAGTGAATGCCCATAATATTATCCCCTCAGGCTTCTTTCTGCTAAGTGAAACATCATTCTAGAGACTCATCATTATAGTCGAAAGCAATACTTCATTGTTAATTAAAGGATCAAATAACATTTATACAGGATCGAGTTACCAATTGGTGTTGATTGGTCCTGCCCGGCACATACTATGCTAGGTTTGTCTGGCATAGGATACAGATGTGGTACTGGTTATTGAAATGTGTTGAATATGTTAAACTTCAGCGTGGATTAGTATAATTTGTTACCAAACTTGGCAGACTCCACTTTGTCCCATTTTTGCTTTGATTCAATTAAAGATCTCAGAAGTGGGTGTAGTGTAGGATAAGACTATGGATCACTAACCAAAATACTGAAAACAAGGTTTATCTATATGAATATTAGATTATAAAGAAAAAAAGCACCTTGCAAGCCTAAAGTCATGTTTGCAGGAAAGTGGGGAACTTAGTTTGAAAGTACTGGAAAATGTTGAAATGGTTCATATTTATTTAGATAAGAATCAATTAGATATACATTCATGTGCTTAGATTTATAAAAATTCATAGTAGTAATAATCCAAAATATTTTATATATTTAAGTTATTCAACAATAACTGAAATATTCCATCTCCTGTAGTTGATGTCTGTCTCATGAATTTTGTTTGAGCATGAGCTAATATATAGGTGAACAGAGTATTCCTTTATCTCTCTTGCAAGCTAATATATAGATGAATAGAGTATTACTTTAACCCTCTAGTGTTTGTGTTCTTCCAAAATCTATAGTTATTTAAAATATTAAATCCATAAAATTGGAATAGCTAATAACTGATGCACCCAAATTGACAAGCATGTGAATTAAAAATGATAATTCACAAGAACTGTAACAACAAATATATGGCTAGAATCTTATGAGCTAATAGAATTTGAAATCCGTAGTTTATTAAATATTATCTGAATATATAAATCAATTCAAGGTTCATGTAACTAAAAGAAAATTAATAATTTAAATAGGGTCCCCAGTGGCTAAGTCTCGAGCAAGAAGAGAATGAAGTGAGGGAGAAGAGGTCGAGTCTCGAGTCTCATTTACTTTTCAACCAAGGAAATTTTTATCTTCCTAGGATTTTGGTTAAACTTAACTAGTGTTTAGTCAATGAAAACTAGAGAAAGGATTGATTAGCCACCAAGGTAGTAGCCTGGTGGTAAGGAGGCGATAATTCTACCCGAGTTGCCCAGGTTCAAAATTCGATTAAATTAGGAAACCGGATGCCCCACACCCGATTGGCTCGTTGGCGGTTATGCTTTGCTTCCACTTGTATCAAGGTGGCGCTGAGGTGACATACCCACACGTGAAGGCGATGAGCCCAGTGGGGTGAGCCCACGGGTCAGGGAAGGCACGCGAAACCTGCGACCTGTATCGAACATTCTCTGGTGGAAGGGGGGCCCAGTGGGGGCTGCTACGCGGGTGGGCTAGTCCCCCCCTCCTATTCATTTACCAAAAAAAAAGGATTGATTTAGAGAACTTTACAAGGACTTTTATATAAATATGAAAAAGGAAGTGATTAATAAGGGAACATAAAATATTTTAGGGAATAATATGCAAAAACCATATATATATATATATATATATATATATATATATATATATATATATATATATATATATATATGTATGTATGTATATGCCTTTTCTTTTCTTATTTTGTCTTAAATCATACAGCCCTAGAGAACCAACATCAGATTTGTATGAAAACAAACAATGAGAAAAAGTGAAAAGAAGAAAAGATAATTATAAATCATTAATTCATAAAGTTATCACCCTATAACATATATTATTATTTGCATCTCCTCAAGGATCTGTGCAGAGATATAATTCACAAATAATTTCCCCAAACACGAAATACCTTCAAACATAAGTGATGAAGTAATGAATTTATGTTAATTATAAGACGTAGTTGCACTTCTTTTTTTGAAAAATAAAGCTAATAATTGATATGGTGAAGTAGAGCTTATCCTAGTAGTCACAATCCTTTGCTTATCAATCAAAATTTTTTGGTTCAAGTCCTGGATGGTGCATCGCTAAGAATTTTGGCTTAGATAACTATATATAGGTTAATCTCCCTCCTTTTCTGTCAAAATATAATTTTTTCGATGGAGTTACTTTTTCTTTGGTAGATGTCAAAAAATAATTATTACTAATGGAATTCAATTTAATTTATAATATTTGTCATTTACTCTAGTTAGACTTTGGAAGTACCACTAAACTTCTTAAAAAGAAAGCTATAGAAGTAAAATAAAAAATTGTTTGAGCCATAGAGCAAGAAAGAAAACACAATTTCAAGCACAAAAATCTTTCATTATGTATATGACAAATTTTAACAACAATATACTGATCAAAGCTACTTTGTAAATATTTATTTAGTGTTTAGTAAGGATAAATGATATTTACATCTTATAATTTCGAGTTCTTATATTGTAATCTAGTCTAGGTCTTCTAAACTTGCCAACAACTACTAGCTCAGCCACACATGCCATTGCATTTATCAGCCCAAGTCTTTTACCATTGTGCGAAGCAGTGACCCCTATAGCCAACATAATATATCTTTTTGTTTAATTGTATAAATTCATGATAGTATATTGCTCCGATGATTCAAACTATTCTTTAGGACCTTTATGGTCTTGTGTACAAAATTATACAATCTATTATGATCATTAATATAGAAAGTTGTCACCCTGTAACATATATTATTATTTGCATCTCCCTAAGGATCTGTGAAGAGATATAATTTTTATTCACAAATAATTGGCACAAACATGACATACATACACACATAACTGATGAAGTAATGGATTTATGGGAATTATAAGATGTAGTTGCATTTCTTCTTTTTATTTAAATAAAGCTAATAATTGATATGGTGAAGTAGGGCTTATCCTAGTAGTCACAGCCCTTTGCTCATCAATCACAGTTTTTTGGTTTAAGTCCTGGATGGTGCATCTCTAAGAATTTTGGCTTAGATAATTATATATAGGTTAATCTCCCTCCTTTTCTATCAAAACATAATTTTTTTTGATGGAGTTACTTTTTCTTTGGTAGATGTCAAAAAATGATTATTACTAATGGAATTCAACTTAAATTATAATATTTGTCATTTATTCTAGTTAGACTTTAGACATACCAGTAAACTTCTTAAAGAGAAAGCTATAGAAGTAAAATAAACAATTGTTTGAGCCATAAAGAAAGAAAGAAAACCCAATTTCAAGCACAAAAATCTTTCAACATGTATATGAAAAATTTTAACATGAGTATACTGATCAAAGCAACATCGTGAATATTTGTTTAGTGTTTAATAAGGAGAAATGATATTTACATCTTATCATTTCAAGTTTGTATATTGTAATCTAGTCTGGACCTAGCTTTTATCTTGTTTAGGTAGATCTACTTATACTTTCTAAACTTGCCAACAACTATTAGCTCAGTCGGTCAGCACCATAACCTTAAAGGCTACCCTTAGAGGAGATCCGGAGTTCAAAAGTCCTAATTATAATATAGACTTAGGGAGGGACAAATTGAGGATAGACCTAAACTTTGTAATATAGACTTAGGAAGGGATGAATTGGTGATAGACGTAACCTTTGGCATTTTTTGCACCAAATGATTACTTTAGGACTCAAACACATGCCATTATATTTGTCAACCTAAGCGTTTTACCATGGCACCAAGCAGTGGCCCCTATAGCCAACATAATACATCTGTTTGTTTAATTTTATAAATTCATGACAGTATATTGCTATGATGATTCAAACTATTCATCATGACCTTTATGGTCTTGTGTACAAATTATATATTCTATTATGATCATTAATTTAGAAAGTTGTTTTTTACCTAAGCTTTGAATTACATCTATTTAAAAAATATAGAAACACATAGTGAATAGCATGAAGAGAAAGTGACTCAATCTTATCGGCATAAAATAGATGACTAAATATAATACAAAAAATTAACACCATTAGGTATGTTCAACATTTTTAAAAATTTGTTTAGATACAAAAAATTAAAAAAAGATGATTTCCTACTTATGCATCAAGGATTCTGAAAATAGACAATTTTTAACGCAGCTTTGATTTAATTTATATTTTAAAATAATCCATGTCATAAGTTTTTGGGTTTATAAATATTAAAATTTTCGAATTTTGTTTTCCCGAAAATATTTTCTGAATTTCATTCAAATTTTGGATTCTTAGTTTATATGGTTAGTTCACTTGGCATGTTGTTTTTGTTACTAGATTTTTTTTCTTTACAAGTTTGTCATGTGGTTTATATACTATAATGAAAAAAGTATATTAGTAACTTATCTTATCTAATTTCATCTCCAAAACATAATCACATACCAAACATATGAGGTCAGATTTAAATCAAAGTGGAGCAATAATCTAACTTTGTGACACTAGTAGATCCCAAGTTGGACTAATAGGCCAAACCCCTCTTGAATTTATATATAGAATTAGTGTTATATAATTGTAGAACCATTTATAAGTATGGTAGGAATTGTGTTGAATAAAACATGTCTCGTGAACTACAAGAGCAGTATAGATAGTAAAAGAGAATGAAAACTTGAACAATCTAAAGAGATTTTTTCAAATTCCTTCATAAGAAAGACAAACTAAAATAGGAAGACATATAAAGATAATGAATTCATTATTAATCTCCACTATCATTGAAGATGTAGCTTTGTAATCAAAAAGTTACTAGTGAAACTTACATGGCAACAATTATGTGTATGAAATAAGATTTCATTTTGATGATGACGATGATGGTAACGATGATAATGATATTTTGATTCTCTTATTTAACACCCTAAATCTATGTAATGGTCAAATGATATTGTATTATTGTATTTTCTAAAAAGTAATGAGCAAGCCAATGTGAGCATGTCCATTAATTAGGTGAACATAGTCACTATCATATAATGTTTATGTAAGTTAATTTCTTTTTCCTTTCAAAATTATTTTTGCATGGTTTTGGATTTTATTTTCAGCCTAACTACTACTACTATTTCTACTACTAATAATCCTAAAGTTGTAATATTATATTATTGATACTGCAACTATTTATGATTATTAGTACTAAAACTAATGGAGCAAGTATAATAATGATGGTAGATTAAATGATGACGGTGATGGTGATTATTGTGGTGATAATCCAAACATCTTTTAGTCAAAATTGGGTTCAATAAGCAAAGAGACTTACAACTAAGAAGGTTCATCAGGAGAATAGAGAAAAACCTCTTCGCGTAAGCTATCAACTTGACATCAACACTCTAATAATAAGAATTCCATGCATAACCATTTTAGTCCTAGTTTATCTTGAAATTACTATTAAAGGAGGAATTCCATCCCTTTTTGCACAATAGGTCCCTAAATATATTAAATACGATTTTTTAGTTATAGGTAAAAAAGTATGAATATATCTTCTAATTTCATGACCATAATGAGGCCAACTTACAAAAGAAAGTGTATTCATGATGTAGTAATAGCGGTTAAGACATGAAGTCTACGAAGGCATCAAAAATCTAGAAACAAATATTTATAAGATTTGCATCGATTCAATATATTTTGATGGATCATCTAGAAATAAAACCTTGGCTTTTGTAAACAGGTCAAAAAAATTGTAACGTATATCTTGTATTGATTTGTTGCAAATTCCTTAAATAACTCATCTAGTGTAATACCCAATATATAAAAAACAATACGTAGAAGCTCCAAGCAAGTTTTTCTCAGTTTAGGCAGGGGCATGCAACCTTTTTTGATTCCACACCCGCTTTCTAGTTTACTTCGTGAGAAACCAAGTTCTACTCGATTTATAAGGGGGTTTGCTACGCTTTAATTCCTATGCCCCCTCCTCTCTGGTCACTCTTTGTGAAAAACCAATACTAATTCTTTATCTCTAATCATGTCTCTATTTCTCTCTATCTCTCTCAAGAGATTCAACTCCATCACCCTCTTCCTCTCTTGCAAGAACCCTATAAGGTTTTTCTCTCTATGTGATCTCTATATCTCTTGTAAGGAACTCATTGCTACCATCCCTCTACTCTTGCTTCATTGCATGTATTGATCCTCACGTCTTATAATCTTCTACAATAGTTTTCTTCTTTTCTTCCACTCTCACCATATTATTTTAATAATGAAATAATTTTCTACATACATGAGTTATCTTGTTTCGAAAAGAAGAATCCTAAATAAAATATTTTTACAATTCAATAAGACAAAAATCTATTTTAATTTCTATAAATTAATGCTTTAGAAATATTTTCTACTTTTTAAATATCTATGTAGTAGATTTCTATTTACTAAATATTTGTAATTTAAATAAAAATTCTATGACTTAATTTCTATTTAATAAGCAATAGTAAAGTGAATACTAATTACTATTTCAGTAAATATATAATTCCAAAACTAAATTTCATAATGCTAAAAATTCTGCACATTAAATTTTGTATAACAAATTACAAGAGGAAAATTTGATTATTTAATTTTTGTACATATTATATTTTAGTATCTTAAATTCTTCATAATAAATTCTTGTACATACTATATTTCGATATTTTTTATTCTGCACATTAAATTTTAGGCACTTTTTTCCTACTAAATAAATTTTTATTTATTAGATTTTATACATAATATTTCCATTGTTAACAAGAAAACTTCTATAAAGCACTAATATAAATATAGACATAACAATGTAACTAGACTTAGCATATTTTATGATATACTATTTTGAATAAATAAATGTACAAAACTAATTTTGATGTTACATATTATTGAAGTTGGTTAATTTTTTGCAGGCTTAGGGATGGATCTTGTTTGTGCCAAGTAATTGTTATATTTTGTCTAGATCCTAGGGGTATAGAAGACATAGGAACTTATTTTCAAATTTATCATCATTGTATTTTGATAAAAATATAATTCTTGGATATGAATAGCATTAATATACTTTTAATTTTTGATTCTTAAATTGACTATATTTTGGACCTGCTAATGGGGGGTATGTCTTGCTGCTTTGTCTATTTTAGAACTCAATATTCTACACCATTCTACAAGGCATAAATATGAATTCTAGCTCACTATAGAAGGTATAAATGCAATATTGATCTTTTCTGCAAGATAATTATGATATTTTGGCTCACTCTATGAACATGATATGAATGTGGTTCTCTACTACGTTGTTGACTTGAAATAGAATCCTTCAAAATCATTTCTATTCATATGAATGCTTGAGCAACCCTGAATGTTTCTGATTAAAATTTTTCTTATAAAAATATAATGATTTTGCCCTATATACTTGATATTAGCGAGGAAAACCTACTAAGCTGTTACTTGAGTAATCTATTTAAGATATTCATTATTTCTGGGTTGTCAAGCTCATTATTTGGTCTCTTCCTTCTTTATATATCATGAGAACTAGTAGCTAATGGGGTACCATTATGTTGTATGTTGTTAGTTTTCTTTAGTAGATTACATTGAACATTTGGAGAGCTATTCAAGCAAGATTCTTGTTAATGAATTTCTTATAGCTTCTTGTTAATTTTTGGACTTATTCATTATCAAATTTGGAAACTTAGTTGCTCTAATTTTATCTCGTTCCCTATATTGAACCTATTATGCTATGATGTTTATATTGATCAATCACAAATTTGATGCCTCGAATGCTTGTAGAGCAATGCCCTATGAGTATGCCTCTAATCATCATTTCCACTCTGGGTTATGATAATTAAAATGGTATCAAAGCCAGGTTTGATCTATAGAGCTAGATATAGGATGAGTGCAGGTAGGGTATTCACTAGGTACCTTGAGACATATTTCTTTATTAATTAAAATATATATTTATTGCAATATACTTTTACCTAGTAAATTGCAAATTGACGTTATATGTTTGTTGCTATCTGATTCATGTAGGTTTAAATGCCTCCATGTCGAAGAAAAATGGTGGCTAATAACATTGCTGGGGCATGTTCAAACCAACATATCTGTAGTACTGATTAGCAGGAGGATGTCAATAATCCTTCTTGGAACACCCAAATGGAGAGGCAACAACCTAAAATACTCCAACTAATGCAACATTGGTTGGAATATTGCAGTTGCAAAATAACAAAAGCAACAACAAATGTAGTAGCAACAATAAATGCATTTGCAATAGTAGACACAACAATATTTAGCACAAAACAATAGCACAATATTGGGGCTTAACAAGAGTAGTCAATAGTATCTTAGAGTTTGAAAGATTGGCCTCACTGGCTTTCAAGAGGTCCCTAGAATCCTTAGAGACTGAAATTTGGTTGAAGGAAATGGAAAAGGCATTAACAGTTTTAGCATGTCGGGATGTAGAGAAGGTGTTTTATGCCTTCTATATGCTGCAAGAAGAGGCATATCATTGGTGGCAAATGGTGGAGTGCGAGCATGAGCATGACATAGAGCCATTCATTTTGGAGAGGTTTCATGAAGCATTCTATGAGAAGTACTCTCTTGAAGCATGAGAATTCAAAAAAAGCAGAAGATCATCATAGTAAGACAAAGATGCATAATAGTGACTCAACATGAGGCCAATTTTACCAAGCTAGCTAAATTTGCATCAAAGTAGTAGAGGATGATAAGAGCCGAACCCCCAAATTCGAGATATGATTGAGGTCATAATTAGTAAGTGATACAATTTGAGTTAACAACATATATAGCTATCATGAATAAGGCTTTGTTAATTAAGAAATAACTCAATGAAGCATCGGTAGAAAGGGAGAGGATTCAAAGGAAGAGGATTAGGCCGAGTGAGTTTCGAGGGAAACGTAGTACAAACATTGAAGGTTCAACCAAGAGGAATGTTGTTGCGGGTGATAAGATGAGAAGACCATGGTGAGAAGGACTATCGCTAGATCATTGTTGTGCTTTTGGATATAGCCAAATAAGCCATAGGATAGCAACATGTCTGCCTAGAAATGAGAATCATATTGCTCAAACACCTCAAACAACTCAACCCACAGTTTATATAGCCCCTCTAGTTGGACAAAAAAGGAGGAAGATAGAGACTCGAGACTCAAGAAGGGTCTATGCTCTCAAACAGCAATATTTTAATTTACAATTTGAATCATAGCATATCTATGGTTTCCAACATTCACTTCATATAATTGATAGAAGATTTACCATATCAAACATTTGGAGGACTCCTAGCAAGGTTGGAAATGGATCCTCTTGCCAATGAAAGTTGAGCACAATACTAGGCTATAGCCCTATTCCTAATAGGCTCTTTCTAATTGAATTATCATTGTTACATCCTTCTAATATTCTTATGTCTGTCTTAAGCTAATGGTGAAGAAACCACTAGAGTGCTTCATGATCATCTAGGCTAAAATTGCATCTAATCTATGGTCTTTGGATGGTATATTCCATGGCAACTAAGGAAATAGCAATACCCTAAAAAAACAATGGGTGATGATTAGTAGGACCAAAAAATATGTTAATACCTGACGTATATAGCAAAGATTCTAAAAAGGTTTAATGTGATTGTTGTAGAATTGAGAGAATACTAATACACTCCATATTAATTAATATTCTATAATTATATGCAAAATGATGAATTTATATGACAGATATTAATAGATTTCAATCCATTAATTTTGAAGACAAGAAATATGGTTTAAAAACTGCTATAGAATTTGGAAATAAATTTACATGACCTAAATAATCTTGATTTTTTATATTGAAATCTTTTTATATTTTGCATGTTTCGACAAAATCAAGATGGCTTTTCCAAAATAAACAAGTAAACAAATAAATAAATTTAGGTAAAGTGGATTTCAGTCCTTAATTAGCAAGATCTAGAATTCTTGAAAAGTTGGCAGTAACCATCTTCATTTCCAATTAAGCAATAGAAAATCGGTTTAATATTCTTAAAATGATTATAGAAATCAAAAATAGAAAAATGAAATTGAGAAAGAATAATTTATTTGCATCAAAAGAAAGACATCGAAATAGAGGTCTCAATGATAATTGCGGTTACCATGCTACATTCATTGATAATCATCTCTAAACATTCAGATCAAGTATTTGTAGTGAATATTATATCCCAAATTCTCCTTATCATATATGAATACAATAAACATTAAATGAAGGAAATATCATGAATGTACCTTGTTGGGGATTCTCATTAACACAGATCAATCTTTTTGCAACCTCCATCAGATATCTGAAGCACTATTTATCATAAATAATCACCCTCTCTCTTAGAGATGCTATCAGATCTGCTCCAAGAATCGCAAATAAGTCCTTTGAGAAGGAGAAAGGGAAAGATGGAGAGTAAAGAATGTAAAAATGAGTACAAAGAGACAGAGAGGAACGAAGAGTGTAAAGTTGGAGACAGTTGTCCCTCTACCGAGCACCATCTGTCATAACGATCTTTGTTGTTATTGATTACTTGTCTTTTCCCCAATGTATGTATACTTATCAAAAGATGTAAACGGATCAGAAAATGATATGTCTTAACCTAGTTGCAACTTAGCTAGAGTTGGGCGGATGTAAAAAATGCTAGGTTAGATTTAAGTCTTGTATGATCTATTCCAACTTATGGGCTAGCTAGGTTTAGAATGGATCAAATATTAGATAACTTGTCCCTACCAGTAAATTCAACTCAATTCAAAATATTATTATTTTGGAGTTTCTAACCCCTTTGTCATTTTTCACCTAGATTTGCATATTGAGTGTAAATACATTTTATTGGTAGGTGGATGGCTTAATTAAGGTTGAATCACAATGTTGAGACAATTTTACTCGAAGAAAAAATTGAGATAGTATTACTGATAGCATTCTGGACAATCAATATTTTTGAGTTTTTTCTACTTTTTACCCATCTTATAACTATTTTTTTCTTATATATAAAAATAGTTTAGTCTTTTTTAATATTAAATTAGACATAAATCTAGATTCAACTAGTTGGATTGGAATGCAATAGGCTATGCTCGGCATGGCCTCTCTCAAATGACCTAATGGGTACATATTAGTTTTTAGACTTGAACTAACCCAAGCTTGTTAATGAATAGGCTGATGATTAGGGCTAAATATACAAAACAAAGGGAAATTGGGTAGGTTTAAAGCGTCAAATCTTAGGATATTAAGACTCAACCAGAAAGGATCCAGAAATTGGATATGGTTACGAGGACATGCTTCGCTACCATAAAAAAGATTACAACAAAACTTAATTTCTAGAGCCTATTTTATACTTTATGCTTATGAACACACTACTGTGCTTTTTAATATACATTTATGTATGCTCTATACACTTATGCTTTGTTTTATATCCAACCCAAAGATTAAATGAGATAGAATTAAAAAGAGGGGGCAATAATAAAGCTTTTTGATCAATAGATGTTAAAAATTAAGCAGCCGACATTCCAAGGACATATGATAATTTTTTTATAAAAATATTCTATCTAGTGGACAAGAGCCATGTCCTTGCATAGGCAGCAACTAGACTAAAAGCATCCTAATCTCTTTCTCTCAACTCTCAATACTAAATTGACTATGACCTCCACCTCCTTCTCCACCCAACCTCCTCTCTCCACTACCATTCTTCACCTTCCTTTATGATTGTTGTCCTCTATGGCTCTGTCTATGAGAGCTAACACACCAATTGCCTACTTCATCTTATATATGTAGTTATCTTATAGCTTCTTCTCTCTCTCTACCCTCTCCCTTTCGCTCCTTTGGCACCTCCATCTTCCACTCTTCTCTCCTACTCTCTACTCCCCTTCTAAGTAGTTAAATTTTGTGTCTAAGGCTTTTCCTGATGGCTCCAACTTTGTACCCCTAACTACATACTAAAGTGTCAAATCAAAATGTTCTAGTGTTGATTTGACTAATTAATATTTTTGAAGATTATTTGACCATTTTCAAAAGTTTAGTTTCAATTCAAAAATTTGACACAAAAGTTAGTGGAAAACCATAAATTTGGAATCTCCCCCTTGGTTCCTATCCCTAAGTCATGAAGTTCCACTCTATTTTTACTATGTCTTCTTTGTGACTGGGTTTTATTGCTTGAAGGCACATTAAAAGAAATTGAGACATATCCCCATATAGGTTTTATTGCAAAGTTGTTTGAAAGCATCATCTTCAACTACTTCCTGAAAGCTTACTTTTTCTTGCTCTGTCCTTGTCACGTCCTTAACTTGGGGGCATTAATCAAAGACATGGAAATTACCACACACTTAGAGAGCTTTTATCCATAAGCATGCAAGGCTCAACCATAAATCAATGCTAATAAATGGAAAGGAGTAATATTCCTAACAATTTAAAGAGGTGGTGGAAATCAAAGCAATTCAAAATCTCCAAGAATAATTTCAATCACATCCAATAAACTATAGGCGATATAACCACATATTTCCTATCAAATAACCTCTCAAATAATTAACAAAAGCCACAAGTTCTAGAATAAAAGAAAACTATCATAAAAGTCTGTAAAAAAATCTACCTGTTGCCTAGATATGCAGATCAAGAGGGGGATGAATTGGATTTTAAAAAAAATCTTTTAACTAAAATGCAGCGGATAAACAATAATTTCAATATGAAAGATATTGTGTGCTTTAAGCAATGAATGAATAATAGCAGAGATTAAAGTGCAATAGTGTAAAGAGAAAAACACACATAGACACAGAGAATTTATAATAGTGCGGTGTAATCCACACCTATATCTACCTTTCAAGACTCTTGAAAATTTCACTATAACCACCCAGATTACAGTATGGTTGTTTTTCGAGCTCACAATCCAACTCGTTGTTTTTTTGGGATCACAATGAACCTAGTCGGTTTTCACAGGCTCACCAACCACAACCTTAAATAACCCGTTTATTTTTCGGGTTCACAAACAACTAAGTCGGTTTTCACAGGCTCACCAACCAAAACCTTTAAATCTTATTGAATCTTCTGATTCAACAACTTTCAATTTAGGTTTGGAAGAACCTTTACCAGTTTCAGAATTGATGGACACTGATACAACAGAGTTTAAAGCAAAGAAATAAATGTGGTAACAAAGTAAACAAAGCTTCAATATAAATGAAATCAATAAATATGGATCAGAAGCTTTCAAGATGATCGTTGGCTGCAAATGAGAATCTTGATTGCACAGCAGCACTTCTCTATTGAATATCCCAACTGATTTCCTCACAAAATGGTTTTTCTCTTTGAAAGCTCTCCTGTGAGGATTTGATCTTTGGAAGCTTGGATTTGGAGTTTTGGATTCTCTCTCTTGTTTCTCCCTTTTCTCCTTTGGCGCTCCTTTGAATTTATAGACTTCATGCTGTCCAAAAAGTACAACTAGCCGTCTGATAAAAAAAAACTATCCGTTGACACCAAAGAAAAAGCCTGTCGAAAGTATCTGTTGGAACAGTCAGGATAACATGAGTCGACTCACCTGGTTCAGGGGACGTCCCATGTAATCAAGGGGACAGCTCACTAGGCATAGGAGTCGGCTCTTTCCTTCAATCCATATAAAGTTCCTACACTGGTCTTAAGGGTTGACTCTTCAATGTCGGGAGTCGACTCTTGTAGATATTGGGTCATCTCTTCAAACACAAGAGTCGCCTCATTTCTTTAGCGCACAGAAGTTTTCTACGCTCCCCCAAGAGTCGACTCATTAATGTCAGGGGTCGGCTCATGTATAAATTAAGTCCCTCCTTAAATATAAGAGCCGGCTCATATAGTTGGTCTTAGACGATGATTCTTCTATGTTTTTCTTGAACTATACATGATGCAGGAGCGCGAGCCCAAATCATAATGGATGTACGTCGAGTTTGGATTCTTGCTTGGGAGTGCCCGAAAACACATTGGGTTCATAATTTCTAGCATTTAATTGGATTGAGTCTATTTTATTTTGGTCACATTGAGTCCTTTTATTTTGGGTTTATTTGAGTTCTTATTTTGGGTTTACAATTTGCTGATTTATGTTTGTAATTGAATGCCAAGTGGCATCAAAAGAGTCCATGTTATGCAAGGATTGAGTCAAGTCATATTGGGTCATATGTGGAGAATTTAGTTGAGTCGTGTGAGTGAAATTGAGTCCTTATGTGAAAAGATTGAGTTCATGTGTTTAAGACTGAGTCCTTGTAATTGAGTGCCATTAAGAAGGATTTCTAATGTCGTGAAGATCATCACTCATCACGTGGAGAAGTTCAACCATGAAGATCTCTCACATGTGGAAGGAATTCAGATTTTAGATCCAGTTGAAGTTCGTGATAGATTGAATACTATATAGTATTTTGCAGATTTTGAAAGCTACAGAGGTCCGATTAAGTTGATTTTAAAAAATTTTGTTAGAAAGTAGACATCCATAGCTTTCAAATGACTATAAGAACATAAAATTTAGAGATCGGATGAATTTTGAGAAGTCTCTCGAACTTCATGCTGATGCTGGTACTCGAGAAGGAGTTTGAGTCATAGTAGGAATTGTATGCGGTTGAAGATTATCCATTTAAACTCCAACCTGCACACAATCAAGGGATGACACTTATCCAACCTTTATTTGACAAGTTGTTTAGGAAGTTTATCATTTGATTTGAATTTTAAAAAGTGTCCTTACTTGGTTTTGAGTCCAAGTAAAGTCTGGTTGTAGTCTTTATCTTTTCCAACCTTCTTTTCTATATAAAGGAAGGTATGAAGAATAAAATGCAGAGAGTTTTAGATGACGAAATTGGTGAGAAATCTCTGGGTATTCCAGTGTTCTTTCGTGAGGAGAGATTCCTCTACATGCTTGGTGAGATTCCAAGTAAGATTGGAGAGAAGGTGAGACTCCTTCCCCTCTGAAGGTTGGATCTTTTGGAGGTGAGACTCTTCCATTGGTCCAATAGTTATCCTTTTTTTTTACTTTAATTTCTTGTTTTCTGTAGTCTTCTTCAATATCATATTCTATTCCATTCATCTATCCCATCAACATAATTTATAGATTTTAGTTTTCTTCGAAATCCAAATAATTCAGCCATACAACCATCTCTTCCTTATCTTTCTTTTCAATTCAAGTTTTTCTTTGTTTAAATCCTTTGAGATCATTCCATCATCATCCAGCCTTTCTCCCACGTCTTCCACGATCCAAATCCCATCCTTTTTCCTTGAAAATCCACGTCCGGATCGAATTCTACAAGTTCAGCCTGTCAGAGAATTCCCGGAATTCCTGCAAGAGTCGACCTCCCCGATCTCGAGTCGACTCCACGTCGTCTCGAGTCGACTCCACGTCATCTCGAGTCGACTCCTTCCCCATCGAGGCGACTCTAAAATCCATCCGAGTCGACCCTAGAGCTTCGCAGGTTGACACCGGCTGAGACGACAGAGAGCTTATTTTCCTGATACGCCCAGCGAGTCGACCCCAACTTGCTCAAGTCGATCCCAAGGAAACCCAAGTCGACCTCAATTGGAAAACAGACGAAATTGCTCTCTGGATTCTCTGAGAGGGTCGACCCTGCCTAGCTTGAGTCGACCCCAGCTCATCTCGAGTCGACCCCTCTTTACCTCGAGTTGACCCCAAGCCTGCTGACAGCCTACAACGAGTTTGCATAAGTGTTCGCCGAGATTTCATCTTCCTTCCTTCCATCCACAAGAAGTCTTAGCGTCCATTGCCATTACCAGAGGAAAGAAAAGAGGAAGAAAAAGACATCAAAGAGAAGTTTAGCCCTCGCCTATCATCAAGAAAAAAAATTACAGCAATCCGCTCCCGATCTGTGTCAAGTGGTATCAGAGCCCACTGCATCTCCTTCCGATCTGCATCAATACAGGGGTCGATTCAGTTTCTGTATGGGTCGATTCATTAAATTTTTCACAGATTTTTCAAAGATCTTTAATTTTTTCTGGATTCTTGGAGGTTGTAAGTGCAACTTTTGTCTAGAGTTCTAACCCTTCACATTTAAGCCAACATCATTAGAGTACATATTTAACTCAATTATTTTTGTGATCATCAAAATCCATCCTTTAGGATTAACACTACTAAAGATAAATAAGGACTTCAGTAAGATCACTACTGTCGCACTAAGTATGAACAGATTATCTTGCCAGCTAATAAACCTCTGTATCTGAGGTCAAATAGGGATTTCAATAGCCCAATAAGTAAGAACAACTTCAACCAGTTGGATTAAGTATGAAAGAAAATTGAACAAAATATGCTCATAAATTAATTCAACATATTTTAGCAAAAATAGAGTTTAACTAAGATTTCATATTTTCAAAATTCTCTAGATATATAAATAGTCAAAAATAAAATTTAACTCAACAATTATACTGACTATGACTACACTTGCAGAATCAGCTTTATTCCTTCATCTCTATCTTCCAGCTCTTCTAAACTTTCTCCATTAGTTGGTGCCCTAATCACATTCCCTAGGATTTCATCCGTGATTAAGATGGGAATGTCCCTGACCTTTGACGAAATCTGACCAAGGCCATACCTAGCATTGCCGTAGAACTCTTTTACAAGGTCGGAGTTGGTCGGAAGGTCTAGTGAGCATACATACTTTCAACCCATCTTCTTCAAATTTGTTCCTATATGAAACCCTTCCCTTTCTAAGAATAGGAAATCAACCTTTCTTCCGGTAGACACCGTTCGGATGGACAACGTAGTGAACGGTATAAGCCTAGGAATGGAAGAAGATGGTGACAGAACAAGAACAAATTCTTGTTGGGATGGTGACGAATTTGTGGGTTCCACCGTTCTATTCGATCGTGCTTTAGATCTTCTTTCTTGTTGCACGATTGGTTGTTTTCTTTTGGGACCGAATGTGATTTGCTTCCTAGGAGCCATGAGGGACCAGCCGAGACCACACTAGGGTTTTAGGGTTTTTAGTTTTTGGAAAGAAAGAAGACGAAAATAGAAATTTTGGAATGTCTGAAACATTAAGTGGAATGGGGGTCAACTCTCAACTAAGTGAATAACGTTTCGGGAGAAAACTATTTTGGAATAGCGGGGGTCGACTCATTTGTTCCATGAGTCGACTCAAGTAAAGCAGGGGTCAACTCTCGACTTAGGTGAGTCGTCCCTTCTATCTGAGACAGTGTTGTATCAGATCCCTGGATGATTCAAACTCTCCCCCTGACTTCATGAGTGGACTTCTCATTACCATGAGTCATCTTCTCATTACTCAAGAACTAAAATTTTCAAATTAAAATCCTCTGAATATGTTTTAATCAATGAGAATAATCGGAAATAATCATGTACGCATTCAATCAAACAATGTTTGTACTACAATTTTAATCAAAATGGGTCATAAATACATAGTTCTCCTCTTATTTCATTAATTTTTTCTTCACTTAAAGGTTTAGTGAAAATGTCAGCAATTTATTTTTCAGTATTAACAAATTCAATTATGATATTTTCGTTTTGAACATCTCTTATGAAATGATGTCTTATTTCTATGTGTTTGGATCTTGAGTGCTGAATTGAATTTTTGGTTAAGTTTATGACACTTGTATTATCACATCTTATGGAGATTTCATTTAGTTTAATACCATAGTCCTCAAGTTGTTGTTTGATCCATAAGATTTGAGTACAACAACTTCCAGTTGCAATGTATTCAACCTCGGTTGTTGACAATGCAACTGAATTTTGTTTCTTGCTAAACTAAAAAATTATATTAGCTCCAAGAAATTGATACGTTCCACTTGTACTTTTTCTGTCTAATCTACAACCGGCAAAATCAGCATCTGAATAGCCAATTAAGTCAATTGTAGAGTCCTTAGAGTACCATAGGCCTAGATTTTGTGTGCCTAATAGATATCTCATGATTCTTTTAACAGCAATTAAGTGGGATTCTTTAAGATTTGATTGATATCTTGCACATAAACAAACACTGAACATTATATCTAGCCTACAAGCTGTAAGATAAAGTAGAAATCCTATCATGCTTCTATACAGCTTTAAATTAATAGATTTACCTAGCTCATTTTTGTCAATCTTACAAGATGGGGTCATAGACATACCTATTGGCTTTGTATCCTCCATGCCAAACTTTTTTAAGATTTTTCTTGTATACTTACTTTGGCTAATGAAGATACCCTCTCTTGTTTGCTTAATTTGGAGTCCGAGAAAGAAGGTTAGCTCACCCATCATACTCATCTCAAACTCACCCTGCATGAGCTTAGCAAAATCTTCATACAAAGCTTCATTAGTAGCACCAAAAATGATATCAGCAACATATATTTGAACAATCAAGATATCAAAAAAAAAAAATTTGATAAAGAGAGTTTTATCAATATTTCCTCTTAAAAAGTTAATTTTTATCAAAAAATTACTTAGTCTTTCATACCATGCTCTTGGTGCTTATTTTAAACCATATAGTGCTTTGTTGAATTTGTAAACATGATTTGGGAATGTATGGCTTTCAAATTCGGATGGTTGTTCTACATATACTTCTTCAGTAATATAACTATTTAGAAAAGCACTCTTAACATCCATTTGAAAGAGTCTGAAGTTCATATAGCAAGCAAATGATAATAGCAATCCTATGGCTTCTAATCTTGCTACAGGTGCAAAGGTTTTATCAAAATCTATTTTCTTTTCCTGATTATATCCTTTAGCAACCAACCTAGCTTTGTTTCTTGTCACTAATCCTTCTTCATTAAGTTTGTTTATGAAAATCTATTTAGTTCCAATTATAGAGGAGTTTTCAGGTCTTTCAACTAAATTCCAAACATTATTTCTTTTAAATTGATTAAGTTCATCTTGCATTGCCATTATCCAATTATTGTCTTGTTCAGCTTTTCTAATATCTTTTGTGTTGCCCAGTAGGCAGCCCAAGAGGGGGGGGGGGGGGGGTGAATTGGGGCTTAATTAAAAATATGAAAATTCAATTTGTACTTAATATAAAGTGTTAGTTAACGATATGAAGACAATGAGACAATGAAAAGCAAAGCACAAAGACACAGGATTTATAGTGGTTCGGAGCTACCCTTGCTCCTATGTCCACTCCCCAAGTTTCACTTGAGATTTTCACTATAATCCTAGAATTACAGCACGGTTATTTTACAAGCTCACAACCTAACTTGTTGTTTTCACGAGATCACAACGAACTCGGTTGGTTTTCACAGGCTCACCAACTAAAACCAATCCGACTGTTTTCACGGGATCACAATCCAACCCAGTTAGTTTTTCTGGATTACCAACCATAACCTAAAACCTTCTGATTCAATCTCTTGATTGAATCAATCAACCAAATATGAGAATAAATATTTAAGTACAAGCTTCTAGAAAAGCAGATAAAAATAGTTTTAAATGAATAAGGGAAAAGAAGCTTCTCAGATGATTTTAGCCGATCGAGACAGTGCTTCTATTCTTCTGAATCCTTTCCTAGATCAAACAGCAATAAAGGATTCTTCTATTATGGCTCAGGTGTAGAGAAAGAATGGATTCTTGATGATGACTTGCTTTCTCCTGATTTTTCTTTGAATATTCCTTGAGCCCTTGTTTCAAACTAATTTGATTTTTCACTTTGTTTTGGATTTTTCGTTCTTGTTCTTGTTTTATTCTGAATGGTATTTTTATAGCTTAGTTTTGAAAAAACTAGCCGTTATACCCAGAAACTAGCCGTTCTGTCGCGCCTGTCATTTCTGACAAAGAGCCTCGTTGAAGCTCGAGACGGCTCGCCTATTCAGGAGTCGGCTCGACTAAAGTGGGAGACGTCTCATATGAGTCTGGAGTCGGCTCTTGCTGGGAATCCTTTTGTCAGGTTATCGATCAACTTTTCGTTAGAGTTGGCTCGCGTGGTTCGGGAGTCGTCTCGTAACTTCGTCCGCCGAAAACAAGTTTTCTGTCTTTGTCTGAGAGAGTCGTCCCGAACAAGTGAAGAGGTGACTCGCGCTTCGTCCGTGGATAGGAGATGATTCGCACCTAAATCGGGTTGACTCATGCTTTGCGACTCGAAATACACTTTCTGTCTGCCTGAAAGAGTCGTCTCGTAACTTTCAGAAGTCGTCTCGTGCTTTGTCTGAAGGATGGAAGATGGCTCGCGCTTGATTCGAGTCGACTCGCGCTTTGCAACCGGAAATATTTCTTTCTATCTTTCTGAGAGAGTTGACTCGTGCTTTGTGGAGATGGCTTGAAGGTGTGCCAATGTTCTATGCTTGTGCCGGAGTCGACTCGAACTTTCTGGGAGTCGACTCGAACTCGAAAAAGTGCTTGAGTGGTTCTGAAGCTTGACTCTAAGATCCATGAACCATTTCTAAGTTATTCTTTTGAAGTTGTAGCATTGTTATCCTGAAGATACTTGTTTAAAGCTGTTAGTCCAATAAAGAATACACTCAAAATATTTTGGCACATCAAAACCAAATTAGGGATTAATCAATTACTCAACAATCTCTCCCTTTTTGATGATAACAAAATATTGAGTGTTTTCAACCAAGTATAAATTGCATAAGTAAATTCAATCAAGAATGTATGCTCATTTTTTTAATTTATCCGAGATATGAAAGATATGAGCAATAAACTTTAATATTATAATGCTCCCCCTTTCACTTGGAATTGTATGTAAACTTTATTGTTTAGCCATTGTGAGTCTTTACATTGATGAATTAGTGAATTAGTGGAGACATGTGAGTCCTCAATTTGTGTAAACATCGTTTACTTAGCTCCCCCTAGATTAGTGCATTTAATTTTACTTGGCTCCCCCTAAATTTGTGCATTCTTTACCAGTTTTACTTGGTCCTTGTTTTCCTAACTCTTCTCCCCCTTTTTGTCATCAGCAAAAATATAATAGAAGAGAGCAGCAAATATAAAAGACTGATAAGAAATGGAGCATTTCATTTCATCAAAAGAGTGTATACATTTTTGATGTAGGAGTAGGTTTAAGAAGTACATCACTTGTGAGAGAAAAAAAAATGACATGAGTTAGTAGTTCAAGCAGCAGGCACACCAGTAATCCTATTCTTCTTCTGAGGTAATATATTCAGGACTACTAGCCCTAGAAGGAGGACCTCTAGGAAAATGCCTAAGGCATCTAGTACGGGAGGCAATCTGTGTATGCTGAGGGGGTCTAGAATGCTTGTTGGCTCTCCCTCTAGAAGCACGACCTCTGGAGGATGATGCTGCTGGCTATCGTCCTAGACTATTAGCAATCCTTTCAACTTCTATCTCAAGGCGCTGGAGTTTGGCTTCTATGGCCTCAATCCTCTGGATACCCTGTTCTATCTTTTTGGTGAGTTTGGCGCTCACTTCATCTGCAACCATTTTGGCCATTTTCTTCATTTGATCATCATCAAGTCCCATAGAAAATTTTGCTGGCTGTCCAGATGATTCAGAAGATGAGCTATAGGGAGGTGCAATCTGTGCTTGTATTCGGCTAGACTCACCTTCTTCCAAGTATCTGGAACTTTTTCTTTGCCATTTTCTCTTTATTTTACTGAAACCCATTCTGTGCAAGGATTTTTCATTATATACCTCAGCATTGTGGAGTACTATCTGTGGTTCATTTTTAGGAATGACAACCCCAAAAGCTCTAAACAGCAAGGTGAGAACCATTCCATAGGGTATACTTAGTCTGATTTTTGTGGCTGCCTCTCTCATATAGATCATCATCATTCTTGGTATATTTAATTGAATGTCCGTTATCACATAGTACATAACCACAATGTCTCTTTCGGTTAGCCTCTCAAAATGTTTCTGAGGATGATAGTGTTATTTCGATGATTGACACAACCATTGAGGAAATATCAAATTAGAAATACAATTTAATGTGATACATCACTAATGAATACGACACCCTCGATACATTAAGAGAATGAGAACAAGATGTCTTCCAATGATTAATAACGAGATAAAATTTGTAATAGAAAAGGAATAGAGAATTCTTAACTCTAATTCAGCAAGGTTTCAAGTGAAATATACTCTTAAGAAAAAAACAGTGATTTTCATTGTTAAGAGTATGTAGCACTACCATAGCATCCACTCAAAATTGCTTGAAATATATTTCATTGATTATATGGATTAGTCTAACCTCAAGATGCAGCAAAGTGTGGAATGAGTCGACCTCAACTTTAGTGGAGTCAACCCTGGCACATCATGGAACCATCTGGCACACCCCTGCAAAAATGGCACAGATGAACAGTAAGTGGAGTCGACCTCATGCATGCTTGAGTCGACCCCAGGAGTGGAGCCGATCCCAAAGAACCTTGAGTCGACCCCAGCTTCAAGCCTCAAGAAAACAACTCTCTGAAATTTACTGAGAGGGCCGACTCCAACCTTCCTTGAGCCGACCCCAGCTGGAGCCGACCCCAGAAATACTTGAGCCGACCCCAAATGAACATGAGCCGACCCCAACTGAACATGAGCCGACCCCAAGGATATATGCTCAAAAACCATATCTCTGGAATCCCTGAGAGAGTCGACCCCAATGGAGTTTGAGTCGACCCCACTGTAGTATGGGTCGACCCCAAGAAAGCTTGAGTCGACCCCATGAGAACAGCCGGAAATTCAAAGTTCTGTGATTCTTGAGAGGGCCGACCCCACTGTAGCAGGAGTCGACCCCAGTGAAAGTTGGGTCGACCCTAGAGGAAGCTGAGTCGACCCCAAGTCTGATGAATAGTAAGTTGAGTCGACCCCAGAAAAGTTTGGGTCGACCCCAGCACGGGCAGAGGCATAACGGCTAGTTTTGCAGAAGTACTTTTTGACCTCTCAATGGCTAGTAATGGATAGTTTTTCAAATCTAACCAATGGAGAGTGATCAAAAGATGTGGAAAAGTATTTAAAGTGACACTATTCATCAGAGCAAGTATCCTTTTGCAAAAAAATCAAAGCTCATTCAAGAAAGAAAAAGCCCTAGCATTCTTCATTCAAGTGCTTCATTCAAAGAGCCAAAAGAAAGTGGTTGAGCAGATTCTGAGAAACATTAAGAGCTCCACCAACCCTTGAAGAGTAAAGCAATCTTGACAAAGAAGAGAAAAGTCTTATCAGAGCGATAACTACATTCTAAACTCTTTTTTGTAGCTCATAATTGTTATATTTGCTCATCTAGAAGTTTCAACTTTCTTCTTCTTAATCATTTTGTAAGGTTTGTTGGTGAGCCCGTAAAACCAACGGTGTAGATTTGTTGGTGAACCCGTAAAACCAATGGTGAAGGCTTGTTGGTGAGCCCGTAAAACCAACATAGGTTTTTGGTGATCCCGGAAAACCAAAGTGTAAAGATTTTTGGATTGTGAGCCCGAAAAATAATCCAACTGTAATCCATGGGATTATAATGAATTTCCAAGGGGATGCTTGGGGAGTGGACGTAGGTGCTTAGGAGAGCACCGAACCACTATACTTCTTGTGTGTTTTCCTTGTGTGTCTTTCTATTTTCACTACACGCACTTAATTAGTATTAACTAAGCGATTCAATCTTCTAACAATTTAATTGGGAAACCAAAAAATTTAGAAGAACCAATTCACCGCCCTCTTGGCTTGTCACTTTGGGCAATAAGTGGTATCAGAGCAAGGTGCTCTCATAGTATTTGTTGATCTTACGATCAAGAGTCAAAGATTATGATAACTCAAGTAGGATGTTCTATGAGTGAGGGACAATCCACAAATAGACCACCCTTGTTTAATGGCACTAATTACACTTATTGGAAATCTAGGATGAGGATATTCATTCAAGCACTAGACTATGACTTGTGGAATATCTAACTAGAGGCCCACACACACCCACAATTAGTATAGAGGGCACAATCATTCCTAAACCTGAAATGGATTGGAATGAGAGTGATAGAAGACTAGCATAATTAAATACTAAAGCAATTAATGCGCTTTACTGCTCACTAGATATAAGTGAATTTAATAGAATATCCACATGCATCTCCGCGAAAGAAATTTGGGATAGACTAGAGGTCCCACATGAAGGAACTAATCAAGTTAAAGAGTCAAAAATAAATATATTGGTACATAAGTATGAATTGTTTAAAATAGAGTCCACAGAGTTCATAACTTAAATATTCACTAGATTCACAGAAATAATAAATGGACTAAAGAGTTTAGAAAAGTCTTATACTAACTCTGAACTAGTGTGAAAAATTCTCAGGTCTCTACCAAGAGTTTGAGAGGCCAAGGTAACTGCAATTCAAGAAGCAAAGGACCTCAATATACTACAATTGGAAGAACTTCTAGGATCACTTATGACCCATGAGTTGACCATGAGGCAAAATTCAGAAGATGAGGCCAAGAAAAGAAAGACCATTGCCTTGAAGTCTACAACTCCAAAATAGGAAATTGAATCAGAAGAATTTGATGATGAGGAAGAATATGATGAAGAAGGAATGGCTATGCTTGCAAGAAAATTCAGAAAATTTATGAGAGAAAAGAAAAAATTTCATAAAAGGAAGCCCTTCCTCAATGGTAGCTCGAGCAAGGAAAAGAAAAAGGACAAAGAGAAAGAAAGGGAAACGCCAATTTGCTATGAGTGTAACAAGCCCGGGCATTTCAAGATAGATTATCCGGAATTGAAATGGATGGCAAGAAAACTTAAAAAGAGGAACCTCATAGCTGAATGGAGTGAAAGTGATGAGTCAAGTTCGGAAGAGGAAGATCAACAAGAGACGGCTCAAATCTACTACATGGCCAATGACGATGAGGAGTGTCTTGCAGCTAATAAGAGGGATAAACAATGGTATCTAGATAGCGGCTGTTCAAGACACATGACAGGTGATATAAAACAATTTGTCACTTTGGAATCTAAGGAGGGTGGAGTGGTAACCTATGGAGACAATGTAAAAGGACTTATCATTGGAAAGGGTAAAATTTATATTACTCCATCCACTTTTATAGAAAATATTTTATTAGTTAATGGTTTGAAACATAACTTACTTAGCATAAGTCAATTTTGTGATAAAGGTTTTAAAGTCACATTTGAAGCCTCAGTATGCATAATTATAAATCCTAAAGAGAATAACATTGTACTTATGGGACATAGGCATGGAAATATTTATATGGTAGATATTCATGATTTAGGCAAGAAAAATGGATTATGCTTAATTACTAATGAAGAAAGAAAAAGTGAAACAAGTTGGCTTTGGCACCGTAGACTAGGACATGCTAGTATGGACTTAATATCAAAACTAGTTAAAAAGGATTTGATAAAAGATGTGCCAAAATTGATCTTTGAAAAAGACAAAATCTGTGGACCATGCTCATTAGGAAAGCAAACAAAATCATCCTTCAAATCAAATAATATAGTATCAACCACTAGGCCCTTTGAACTCATACACATGGATATATTTGGGCCTACTAGAACTACAAGTCTAGGAGGAAAAAAGTATGGACTAGTTATAGTAGATGATTTCTCAAGATATACATGGGTTTCATTTCTTGCATATAAGAATGAAGCATTTTCTGCATTCTTGAAATATTATAAAAATATCATAACTGAAAAGAAGCTCATCTTAATTGCAATTCGAAGTGATCATGGAACTGAATTTGAAAATCAACACTTTGAAGAATTTTGTAATGAAAATGGTATCTCACATCAATTTTCAGCACCTAGAACGCCTCAACAAAATGGGGTTGTTGAAAGAAAAAATAGGACCTTAGCAGAAATGGCACGCACAATGTTGTGTGAGTCAAATCTTTCAAAGTACTTTTGGGCTGAAGCTATAAGTACTGCTTGCCATATTCTAAATCGTGTTTTAATACGACTGATAACCAAAAAAACTCCTTATGAACTTTGGAAGAATAAGAAACCAACTGCTAAATATCTTAGAGTATTTGGATGTAGATATTCCATTTTAAACAATGGCAAGGAGGATCTAAGTAAATTTGATGCCAAGTCAGATGATGTTGCCCAGATAGACAACCCAAGAGGGGGGGTGAATTGGGTTTTAAAATAATTTTAACTATTAAAGCGTTTGTGGGTGACTAATTAATGCTTTTTACAAGATGATTAATTAGTTGCTGTGATGTGTATGAAATGAGGGTAATGGTAAGAGACAAGCAATCACAAACACAAAGCTTTTATAGTGGTTCGGAGCTAATCCTTGCTCCTACGTCCACTCCCCAAGTCTCTCTTGGGAATTCACTATAACCCCTTGGATTACAGCCGGTTGTTTTCCAAGCTCACAACCAAACTTGTTGTTTTACGAGCTCACAACGAACTCGGTCGGTTTTCCCAGGCTCACCGACTAGAACCAACCCCGATTGTTTTCCCGGGATCACAATCGAACCCTTACATGTTGGTTTTACACTCGGCTCACCAACCAACCTCAATACTCTTGATTCAATGCCCCGATTGAACCAAGCAAAGACAAAGGTGTAGATAAAAGAGACAAACAGAAAAATACAGCTTCTCAAAAGCAGATAAATGGCAATATGAACAATAACGAAGTTAAGAGCCCTCAAACGCTTTTAAGTTGGAGAAGAGGAAGGGCTTCTTGAACTTCGGGTCTCCTCTTGAATGTGTAGTCGACTTGAATGCAGGAGAAGGCTCTTTCAATGTTGGGAAGAAGTAGGTGGATGCAGTTAATGCTGCTCTTCCCTCTTTTTCGTTGAAGAACAAGTTGCAGAGATTGAAAGCTTGATTACTTGGAGTGGAATGGTTCTTTCCTGCCTTGCTACAGTCTTCTGTGGCTATTTAAACCAACCCCCACGGAAACTAGCCGTTAGAGAGCTTTTTCTGCCCGTTCTGCACACTCTGCGCAGCCTGACAATGTGTCCGTTGGTGGGTTAGAGTCGACTCGCGCGATCAGGAGTCGACTCGGCTGTAGCGGGAGTCGACTCAAGCTTTTCCGGAGTCGACTCGGCAACTGTTCCAAATTTGAATTAAAGTTGCCTTCACAACTGGGAGTCGACTCGTCTTGACCTGGAGTCGACTCGCCAACTTCTGGAGCTGACTTGGCAATTTCGGAGTCGGCTCATCCATTGAAGTCCGTGGATCCAATTTTGAATTTGATCCACTCGAGTCGACTCGACTATCCTGGGAGTCGACTCGAATCTCAGAGTCCGAACTCCCGATTCTCTGTCTTTTGGCTCGTCTAGTCTTGGAGTCGACTCGAACTTCCTCGGAGTCGACTCGGCTCTCAGTTTCCGAAACTTGGTCTTCTGCCTTTTTGATGTGAAGCTGCCTTGGAGTCGACTCTAGCTGTCTGGGAGTCGACTCGAATCTCAGAGGCAGTAACTTGGTCTTCTGTCTTCTTTGTGGTCGCGGAGTCTCGGAGTCGACTCGCGTAATGCGGGAGTCGACTCGAATCTCAGAGTCCAGAATCTGCCCTCTGACTTTTTCTTTGTGTACTGCTGAGAGTCGACTCTTGCTGTCTTTGGAGTCGACCTGCCAACCATCGGAGTCGACTCGCGTTCCACTGGAGTCGACTCGAATCTCAGACCCGAAAACTGCTCTCTGACTTTTTCTTTGTATTCCTCTTGGAGTCGACTCTTACTACCCTGGAGTCGACTCGGTGAACCTCGGAGTCGACTCGCACACTTCGGGAGTCGACTCATTGACAGGTTCTGAGTTGAAGCTTTCAGTTCGTCTGTCTGTTCTCAGTCGGAGTCGACTCGTACTGATCCGGAGTCGACTCGAGCTCGTGCCAGTGAACTTGATACGCTTGGAGTCGACTCGTGATACTCTGGAGTCGACTCGAGTCTTAGACTTTGGTTCAAGCTGACTTCTTAACTTATCCAAAAATTATGAACCAAGTCTTGAGACACTTAGACAAGATTTTCACTGAAACACTTAATTGAATTCATTAGTAAACAAGAAATATACTCAAATGCTTTGAGCTCATCAAAATCAAATAGGGTTTTAATCAATCACTCCACAATCTCCCCCTTTTTGATGATGACAAAACATTGAGTATATGTAAAGTGAATTGCACAATAAACAATGAAATAAAATCCATAAATGAATTCAAATGTCTGGTAGTTCAATTTATCCAAGCTTGAAAGGAGTGAAACAATAAATTTCGGAGTTAAAGCTCCCCCTTTCATTTGGAATTATATAAGCCTTCATATCATGCAATCAATTGTTTGGCTTATATATATTTAATGATTTAGCTTTCTTAAAAATTCAGATTCTCCCCCTCAACATATGCATTCTACTTTGTTTTGATTCTTTGAATTTCCTTTTAATGCTTTGAAGTTTTTGAACTGAAATTTTGGTTTTTAGAGGAAAAATCTGTCAATTTGTTCTTGAGTAGGATTCAGCTAATCTCCGAATATTCCTTGAATAAATTCTGGAGATTACTCCATTAGGAGCCCCAAAAGAGAGATAATGAGCCTCGGGGTACCGAATCCACTTAGAACAAATTTGTGTGTTTTAAGAGTTTATCTTTTTATTGATTTCTATTGATTCCTTTTACATATTTTATACATATTTTTCTTCCTTTTACATATTTCTCCCCCTTTTTGTCATCATATCAAAAAGGAGGTAAACAGAACACACAATCAAACATAGATCAAAAGGCACATTATTGAAGAAAAATGCGGCTACTCATTGTATTAATTTGTATGTAAGTACATTTCAGAATACAATAAGTAACGTAAAGCAATACATGTCAAAGCAAAATACAGAAAGTAGCTACGGTCTCCTCGAGGATGTAGGTCCTCCTCTCGAGGATGTATCTCCTCCTCTCGAGGATGTGACTCCTCCTCTCGAGGATGTGGCTCCTCCTCTCGAGGATGTATCTCCTCGAGGCATGCGCTCCACGAGTGATTGGACCGCATTAATTACGTTCTCTAGCTGGCGAATGATGGCCTGGATGGCCCTACTCTGTGTCGTATCCAGCTCGAGTACTGACTTCTGCAGTCCGTCCAGCTTGTCGATGAGCACATTCGACAAGCGCTCGGCCCCTGCGGTGGTGGTGGACATGTCACGGCCGATGTCATCCCGCATCTGTCGAGTGGTGCTCGTGACCTCACTCATGCTGTGGAACTGGGCCTGTATCAAGGTCCTCATGTTGTATATCTCTTGCCGCACCTCAGCCGTCATGTCTGTCACGGCTGTCAGGGAAGGGACCAATGCGGAAGATGTGGGCGCAGGAGAGGGAGTAGGCACCGAACCCCGGAGCTCCTGGAGCAGATCTCGGACTATCTCCTGCCGCAGCTCCCGGAGCTGCTCAGACGAGATCCGGACCTCCATAGGCTGAGTGGCTGAGGAGAAGGGTCCGGCTGAGGTGGTAGGAGCAGGAGTGGATGGAAGATCTGGATGGTCTGGAAGGTCTGGGTAGTCTGAATCGGGCTCAGGACTGGGGGAAGGTCTGGTGGTCTGTGAGGTGAGGGACGACTTCCTAACCCAGATCCCCTCTCTCTTCCGAAACCCCATCCTGTGTAGGGTCCCTGCACGCGTGCGATCAGTCCATCGCAATGCGCGAAAGGGCTCCCCCTCAGGAATGGGAATCTCGTACTCCCTAAACAGAAGGATGAATATCATGCCGTATGGGAGGGTGAGCCTAGGTCTATCTAGGGGCTCACACATATACCTATAGATGAGTTTGGGGAAGTTGATTGGAGTGTCCTGAAGAATATAAAACATCAGAGCTAGGTCTCTCTCATTTACAAAATCAAATCTCCCTGTCTTAGGGAAGATGGACTTAGACAATATACTCAAGAGGATCCGCACCTCAATCGGTAGTGAGCTAGCGGATACCTCGTCTAGAGGTGACTGGGGTGGATGCCCTAAAACGGCCGTAAGGGCCTCAACCCTGTCCTCAGGGTGTGTGGGAGCCACCCCTACTAATGGAAGGTGGAGGATGTGGGCAATAAGATCCTCCGTAACAAACAGAGGGACACCGGCTACTGTGCCCTCGATACCCCCATCTCCCCGATGGACGGTACCATAGAATTCTCTAACAAGGCCAGGGTAAGTGGGGAGATCTAAAGTGAGGAAGTACTCTAATCCCTGTGCCCTAAGCCTATCACCTATGGTGAACCCTTCTCGGGAGAGATAGTCGAAGTCGACATATCTCCCGGTGGTGACGGCCTTCCCGGCCAATGGCCTCGCGGGAACCGCCCTAGGCGGGGAACGAGCCGGAGGTGGTTGCCTCGCGGGATCGTGCCGCGCCTTGGAGCGCCGCTCGGGACCGGCCTCGGGTCGGGACCTCTTCCGGACAACGGTCTTACGCGGCATTATGACCTAGACGGAATGAAAAACCGAAAGGACGGAGAAAGGTCGACGGAGGAGGCTTGGGACAGACCGGGGGCGACCTAGGAAGGGATGAAAAAAAAAACCGAAGAACCGGTGAAAGATCGACGGAAAAGGGGTTGGAGACGATCGGGGACGACCTAGGAGTCGGCTCTAGGGCTTTTGAACAGTGGCGGCTTGAGAGAAAAGTGTTTTCGAAACGACAAATCTAGGGTTAAAAAGTCGGATCCCGACTGCGAGTCGACTCCACTGAGTCGCGAGTCGACTCGACCTCGAGTCGACTCCAGAATATGCGCGAGTCGACTCTCCTTATGCGCCTGTAGACTTCGAGTCGACTCCCGACTATATGTGAGTCGACTCCCCCTCTGCTACCATCTTTGCGAGTCGACTCCCGCAAATGCGCGAGTCGACTCCCCCTTAGGAGCCGACTCTGAAACTTACTCGAGTCGTCTCTAACTTTGGCACGCACCTAAAAATCATGCTTCGTTTGTGCCAAACGAGGGAAAATCACTAAATTAGGATCTGATTTGATGATCATTGAAGAGAAACTCTATTTTAACCACAAACTAATCATCAAAATCAATGAATCTAGTGGAAACTACCACTAGGATGGATCAATCACTCCTAATCCCCTCCTAAGCACACTAAACCTCTCTTCACTTAGGGGTTTTGTAAAAATATCTGCTAATTGATCATCAGTACAAACAAATTGGAGTGTCACATCACCATTCAATACATGATCTCTTATGAAGTGATGTCTTATCTTAATATGTTTAGTTCTTGAATGCCGAATTGGATTTTTAGTTAGATTAATGGCACTTGTATTATCACAATTAATGGAAATTTTATCTTGTTTAATGCCATAATCTTCTAGTTGTTGTTTAATCCACAAGATTTGAGCACAACAACTCCCGGCTGCAACATATTCAGCTTCAGCAGTAGATAATGTAACCGAGTTTTGTTTTTTGCTAAACCATGAGATAAGATTTTCTCCTAGAAATTGACACGACCCGCTGGTACTTTTTCTATCAAGCTTACATCCAGCGAAGTCTGAATCTGTGTATCCTATTAAGTTTAGGCTAGATTCTTTAGAGTACCATAGCCCTATATTCTTAGTTCCTATTAAATATTTAAAAATTCTCTTAACTGCAACTAGATGTGATTCTTTAGGATTAGCCTGATATCTAGCACACATGCAAACACTAAACATAATATCAGGTCTACTTGCAGTAAGATACAATAAGGATCCTATCATACCTCGATACAGTTTCTGATCTACAGATTTACCTGATTCATCTTGGTCTAATTTGCATGATGACCTCATGGGGGTGCTGATTGATTTGTTTCCCTCCATATCAAACTTCTTGAGCATCTCCTTGATATATTTGGCTTGATTGATGAAGATGCCTCCTTCAGATTGTTTGATTTGGAGTCCAAGGAAGTAAGTCAGCTCTCCCATCATGCTCATCTCAAATTCACTCTGCATCAAGTTAGCAAATTCTTCGCAGAGACGATTGTTAGTAGCACCGAAAATAATATCATCAACATAAATCTGTACTAACAGCATATCTTGGTTTTTCTTTTTCAGAAAAAGAGTTGTATCTACATTACCCCTAGAGAACTCATGTTCTAATAGGAATTTGCTAAGTCTCTCATACCATGCTCTAGGTGCTTGTTTCAAACCATAAAGTGCTTTGTTCAATTTATAAACATGATTAGGGTATTGATGATTTTCAAAACCAGGAGGTTGTTCTACATATACCTCCTCATTAATATACCCATTTAAAAATGCACTTTTTACATCCATTTGAAATAGTTTGAAGTTCTTAGAGCATGCATATGCTAATAATAATCTAATAGCCTCAAGTCTAGCTACAGGAGCAAAGGTTTCATCAAAATCTATACCTTCTTCTTGATTATACCCCTTTGCTACTAGTCTAGCCTTATTCCTTATTACGATTCCATTTTCATCTAGTTTATTTTTATAAATCCATTTTGTACCTATAATTGGATATTCAGAAGGTCTCTCAAGTAGATTCCACACTTTGTTTCTAGTAAATTGGTTTAATTCTTCTTGCATTGCATTTATCCAATTTACATCATTTTCGGCTTCTTCTATATGTTTGGGCTCAAAGTGTGAGACAAACGCTAGATGGTTATTTAAATTCCTAAGGGATGCTCTAGTCCTAACCGGTTGAGATGGGTCATCTAGAATTAGTTCCTTAGGATGCCCGTGAGCATACCTCCAAGCTTTAGTTAGCCCATGATCCACAATAGCCTCTTGGCTTGATGATGCTCCTTCAATCAATTTTTGATTATCATCTTGTAATGTCATTTCATCTATCTTTTCTTCAAGAATTTCAGCATCATCATCAAGGTTAACTTTCTTACTAGAGGAGATGTCACTAGAATCATCAAATACCACATGTATAGATTCTTCTATAACTAGGGTTCTTTTATTAAAGACTCTATAGGCTTTACTAGTCGTAGAGTAACCTAAGAATATGCCCTCATCAGATTTAGAGTCAAATTTACCTAGATTATCTTTCCCATTATTATGAACAAAACACCTACATCCAAAAACATGAAAGTAGTTTACCTTTGGTTTTCTGTTTTTCCAAAGTTCATAAGGTGTTTTCTTTATAATGGGTCTTAATAAAACTCTATTTAATATATGACAAGAAGTATTAATGGCTTCTCCCCAAAAGTACTTAGGGAGGTTACTTTCACATAACATAGTTCTAGCCATTTCCTCTAGAGTTCTATTTTTCTTCTCCACAACTCCATTTTGTTGTGGTGTCCTAGGTGCAGAAAAATTATGAGTTATTCCCTTTTTACTACAAAACTCATTGAATAACTGATTTTCAAATTCGGTACCATGGTCACTTCTAATGGCTATTACTGAAGTATCTCTAGCATTGGTTACTTCCTTATGAAACTTTTTAAATACTGAAAAAGCTTGATCTCTATGTGCTAAGAACATAACCCAAGTGTACCTAGAATAATCATCTACAATAACTAGACCATATTTATTTCCACCTAGGCTTGTTGCTCTAGTTGGTCCGAATAGGTCCATGTGTAATAATTCTAGAGGTCTAGAGGTAGAGACACATTTTATGGATTTAAATGAGTTCCTAGATTGTTTGCCAAATTGACATGCTTCACATATTTTGTTCTTTTCAAATTTTAATTTTGGCAAACCTATCACGGAATCTCTTTTAACTAGTTTAGTTATTGTGTCCATGCTTGCATGACCTAACTTACGGTGCCATAACCAACTAGCATCATTATCTTTAGTTTCATTAACAACTAAACATTGGTTATGTTTTGCAAGATCTTCAAGGTCTACAACATACACATTTCCACGTCTAATTCCTTTAAAGACTAAACTATTGTCATTAGGGTTTGTTATAATGCATAGTGATGGTTTAAACATAACATCATACCCTTTATCACATAATTGACTAATGCTTAACAAGTTATGCTTAAGACCATCAACATATCTAACATTATCAATAAAAGTAGAAGGGGTGATTTGAACTTTACCAATACCAATGATGTGACCTTGGTTGTTGTCTCCAAAAGTCACAGCACCTTCCTTCTTAGCTTCAAGGGTGAAAAATTGATCTTTATCACCCGTCATGTGTCTTGAGCAGCCACTATCCAAATACCAGCAGTTTTTGTTGACCTTGGCTGCAAGACACTCCTACACAAGCAAATCATGTCATCTTAGGTACCCAAGTTTTCTTGGGTCCTTCATGGTTAGTCAAGTTGGTTCCTTTTGGAACCCATACCCTTTTAATTTTTCTTTTTGTTTTACCTTTCCTAAAATTACACACATTTGCTTTATGACCTATAGTTCCACAACAAAAGCAGGTTATTTTCTTAGTTTTACTTTCTCCAGCTTTAACAAAGAAGTTACTAAGAAGTTTTTGTTTATTTCTTGGTTGATATCCTAAACCCGCTTTATTAAATACTGCTCGTTGACTATTTAGTATCATATTCAATTTTTCTGAGCTATATGTAAATTTTTCAACTAAGGGTTTGTATTTGTTAAGTTCTTTGGTTAGTGTTTGATTTTCTGCCTTTAGATCATTTAGTTCTTTTGTGAGATCCTTGTTTAAGATTTGTTTATGGTTTTTAAGTTCTGAGAGTTCCTTAGTTAGTTTTTCATTATCCTTAGTTAAGGTATTAGTCTTTTGAGTTAAAAGTTGGTTGCTTGTCTTAAGGTCTATATTTTCTTTGGTGATTAAATCCTTATCCTTAACTAATGAATCATACTTACGGATATAAGTTTGGTTAGTTACTTTTAATTCTCTGTTTTTAACATTTATAGCCTTATATTCAATCATTAGTTCATTAAAGGCATCATAAAGCTTATCAAAAGTAAAATCTAAAGGCGATTCGAGCGTTACCTCATTTCCATTGGCCATGAAGCAGAAATTGGCCTTTTCCTCTTGTTCCTCATCCGATGAAGAGGATGATGAGTCTGAGTCGGATAGTGTCGTGACAAGAGCCTTCTTCTTCTTGTACTTGCTCCCCTTCTTCAGTAAAGGGCACTCAGCTCTTATGTGACCCGGCTTCTTGCACTCGTAACAGCCAATCCCCTCATTTTCCCTTTCCTTACCTTTGTCCTTGCGGTAGGAATTTGAGGGGCCTCTCCTTTGATGATAGGACTTCTTGTGGTTGATGAATTTTCTGAATTTGCGCACAAGAAGTGCCTCACCATCATCATCCTCATGTTCTTCTTCTTCACTGCTGCTACTGCAAGATAAGTCCTTGTTAGATGAAGTAGATTTTAGAGCTATTACCTTTTTCTTATGGGAGGACTCTTCCTCGTTGTGTTGTTTCATGGTTAGCTCGTGCGTCATTAGGGATCCAAGAAGCTCCTCAAGTGGTAATTTGTTCAGGTCCTTGGCTTCTTGGATTGCGGTCACTTTAGCTTCCCATGACCTTGGTAGACACCGAAGGATTTTCCTGACAAGCTCACTGTTAGTATAGTTCTTGCCAAGGCTTTTTAGGCCATTGACAATGTCAGTAAACCTAGTAAACATGCATGTAATTGTTTTATTAGAATTCATTTTAAATAGTTCATATTTATGAACCAAAATATTTATTTTGGATTCTTTGACTTGATTCGTGCCCTCATGGGTCACTTCAAGTCTGTCCCAAATCTCTTTTGCAGAATTGCAAGTAGAGACCCTATTAAATTCATTTCTATCTAAGGCACAATAAAGCACATTCATAGCTTTAGAGTTTAGTTGTGCCTTCCTCATGTCATGTTCATCCCAATCCTTTTCTAGTTTGGGTACCGTGACACCCTCTACATATATGGATGGGATGTATGGGCTATTTACTACAATGGTCCACATCTCATAGTCTTGGGCTTGGATGAAAATTCTCATCCTAGCCTTCCAATATGAGTAGTCGGATCCATTAAAGAATGGGGGTCTTTGGGTGGACTGACCCTCAATGTGGGAAGATCCAAATGGGGTTGTCATTTTGATCTTTTACTCTTGGGTGGAAGAGTTTAGGCTCTGATACCACTTGTTGCCCAGATAGACAACCCAAGAGGGGAGGTGAATTGGGTTTTAAAATAATTTTAACTATTAAAGCGTTTGTGGGTGACTAATTAATACTTTTTACAAGATGATTAATTAGTTGCTGTGATGTGTATGAAATGAGGGTAATGGTAAGAGACAAGCAATCACAAACACAAAGCTTTTATAGTGGTTCGGAGCTAACCCTTGCTCCTACGTCCACTCCCCAAGTCTCTCTTGGGAATTCACTATAACCCCTTGGATTACAGCCGGTTGTTTTCCAAGCTCACAACCAAACTTGTTGTTTTACGAGCTCACAACGAACTCGGTCGGTTTTCCCAGGCTCACCGACTAGAACCAACCCCGATTGTTTTCTCGGGATCACAATCGAACCCTTACACGTTGGTTTTACACTCGGCTCACCAACCAACCTCAATACTCTTGATTCAATGCCCCGATTGAACCAAGCAAAGACAAAGGTGTAGATAAAAGAGACAAACAGAAAAATACAGCTTCTCAAAAGCAGATAAATGGCAATATGAACAATAACGAAGTTAAGAGCCCTCAAACGCTTTTAAGTTGGAGAAGAGGAAGGGCTTCTTGAACTTCGGGTCTCCTCTTGAATGTGTAGTCGACTTGAATGCAGGAGAAGGCTCTTTCAATGTTGGGAAGAAGTAGGTGGATGCAGTTAATGCTGCTCTTCCCTCTTTTTCGTTGAAGAACAAGTTGCAGAGATTGAAAGCTTGATTACTTGGAGTGGAATGGTTCTTTCCTGCCTTGCTACAGTCTTCTGTGGCTATTTAAACCAACCCCCACGGAAACTAGCCATTAGAGAGCTTTTTCTGCCCGTTCTGCACACTCTGCGCAGCCTGACAATGTGTCCGTTGGTGGGTTAGAGTCGACTCGTGCGATCAGGAGTCGACTCGGCTGTAGCGGGAGTCGACTCAAGCTTTTCCGGAGTCGACTCGGCAACTGTTCCAAATTTGAATTAAAGTTGCCTTCACGACTGGGAGTCGACTCGTCTTGACCTGGAGTCGACTCGCCAACTTCTGGAGCTGACTTGGCAATTTCGGAGTCGGCTCATCCACTGAAGTCCGTGGATCCAATTTTGAATTTGATCCACTCGAGTCGACTCGACTATCCTGGGAGTCGACTCGAATCTCAGAGCCGGAACTCCCGATTCTCTGTCTTTTGGCTCGTCCAGTCTTGGAGTCGACTCGAACTTCCTCGGAGTCGACTCGGCTCTCAGTTTCCGAAACTTGGTCTTCTGCCTTTTTGATGTGAAGCTGCCTTGGAGTCGACTCTAGCTGTCTGGGAGTCGACTCGAATCTCAGAGGCAGTAACTTGGTCTTCTGTCTTCTTTGTGGTCGCGGAGTCTCGGAGTCGACTCGCGTAATGCGGGAGTCGACTCGAATCTCAGAGTCCAGAATCTGCCCTCTGACTTTTTCTTTGTGTACTGCTGAGAGTCGACTCTTGCTGTCTTTGGAGTCGACCTGCCAACCATCGGAGTCGACTCGCGTTCCACTGGAGTCGACTCGAATCTCAGACCCGAAAACTGCTCTCTGACTTTTTCTTTGTATTCCTCTTGGAGTCGACTCTTACTACCCTGGAGTCGACTCGGTGAACCTCGGAGTCGACTCGCACACTTCGGGAGTCGACTCATTGACAGGTTCTGAGTTGAAGCTTTCAGTTCGTCTGTCTGTTCTCAGTCGGAGTCGACTCGTACTGATCCGGAGTCGACTCGAGCTCGTGCCAGTGAACTTGATACGCTTGGAGTCGACTCGTGATACTCTGGAGTCGACTCGAGTCTCAGACTTTGGTTCAAGCTGACTTCTTAACTTATCCAAAAATTATGAACCAAGTCTTGAGACACTTAGACAAGATTTTCACTGAAACACTTAATTGAATTCATTAGTAAACAAGAAATATACTCAAATGCTTTGAGCTCATCAAAATCAAATAAGGTTTTAATCAATCACTCCACAGATGAAGGTATCTTCTTAGGATACTCTACATCTAGCAGGGCATATAGAGTGTTCAACAAAAGAACTCTTGTAGTTGAAGAGTCAATTAATATCATTTTTGATGAGTCTGATAGTGAGTCTCCTAGGAGAGAAAATACTTTTGATGATGATGCAGGAATTATTGCGTTTGAAAAATTGAATCTTAATGACGTGCCAAATCAAGAAAAGGATGATGATCGTGTGCCACCACAATCATAAGACTTGCCAAAAAAATGGAGGTACGCACATGGACACCCTAAAGACTTAATCATTGGTGATCCATCTCAAGGGGTAAGAACTCGATTCTCTCTTAGAAATTTAAATGACTATCTTGCTTTTGTTTCACAAATAGAACCTAAGACTTATGAAGAAGCTGAAAATGACATAAACTTGATTAATGCTATGCAAGAAGAATTAAATCAATTTAAAAGAAGCAATGTCTGGACATTAACTGAGAGACCAAAGCATAATTCTGTAATTGGAACAAAATGGGTTTTTAGAAATAAACTAGATGAAAATGGGGTAGTTTTAAGAAATAAAGTTAGACTTGTAGCTAAAGGATACAATCAAGAATAAGAGATAGATTTTGAAGAAATATTTGCTCCCGTGGCTAGATTAGAAGCTATTAGATTACTTCTAGCATTTGCATGCTTCATGGACTTCAAATTATATCAAATAGATGTAAAAGGTGCCTTCTTAAATGGTTATATAGAGAAGAAGTATATGTAGAGCAACCGCCTGGTTTTGAGAATCATGAATTTCTTAATCATGTATTTAGATTACATAAGGCACTATATGGATTGAAACAAGCACCTAGGGCATGGTATGATCGATTAAGCAAATTTATGTTAAATAATGATTTCAGTAGAGAAAATGTAGATAAAACACTTTTTCTCAAGAGAAAAGATAAAAATTTGCTAGTAGTACAAATATATGTAGATGACATAATTTTCGGTGCCACGAATGATAGTCTTTGCAAAGAATTTGCTGAATTAATGCAAGGAGAATTCGAGATGAGTATGATGGAAGAACTGAATTTCTTTCTTGGATTGCAAGTCAAGCAAACTAACGAAGGCATCTTTATTCATCAAACTAAGTACACAAAGAAAATATTAAAGAAGTTTGGAAATAAAAATTATAAGGGAATAGGCACCCCAATGAACCCCACTAGTAAGCTAGACAAAGATGAAAAAGGAAAAAGTGTAGATATGAGGCTCTATAGAGGCTTAATTGGATCTTTGCTTTACCTTACTGCTAATAGGCCAGAAATAGTATTTAGTGTGGGAATATATGCTAGATACCAATCAGATCCTAAGGAGTCACATCTAAGTGCTTTCAAAAGAATCCTTAGATATTTGAGAGGAACCACAAACATAGGATTATGGTACTCTAGAGACTCCTGTCTAGATTTGCTTGCATATTCTGATGCAGATTTTGCTGGATGCAAATTAGAAAGAGCACTAGTGGAACATGTCAATTCTTAGGAAATAACTTAGTATCATGGTTTAGCAAAAAGCAGAATTCAGTAGCATTGTCAACGGCTGAGGCCAAATATATAGCTGCCGGAAGTTGCTGTGCTCAAGTACTATGGCTCAAGCAACAACTAGAGGACTATGGAATTAAACTAGATAATATTCCTATAAAGTGTGATAACACTAGTGCCATTAACCTTACTAAAAATTCGGTTCAGCACTCTAAAGCCAAACATATTGAAATAAGGTATCATTTCATTAGAGATCATGTACAAAATAGGAATGTATGTATTGAACATGTATGTACTGATGAGAGCACAAAAGTGCGATCTACACGCTGCTTAAATTAATATTATTGCTAACAAATAATGATAAAAGTGCTACATTAATTTTATATTTTTATTTGGCACAGATTATCGTAAATTAGAGTTTAAATGTGCATTTGGTACAGTTTGGATTGATTCATGACTTCAAGCCTAATTACACTGGAGCAGAATTGAACCTGGTCAAACACACTTGCACTCGAGCAACACTTGTCTACTTGTCACAGTCCCTTAAGTGCATTGGAATTCAAAATAAAGAAAGAGATCAGCAGCATGTCTAGCTTCCTTCTCGTCTCATCCCGTGCGGCCATTTGAAGAAGATCACGATGCAGCCGTCTAAGTCCAATCCCCCGCGTCCGCCCGCATGGAAGAGATCCCGATCCTTCTCAATCGGACCACATAATCAGAATCCCACGCATCTCACGTGCATCGTCAGCATTCCCCAGCCGTTTGTGAGCTTCCACTCAGCATCCCGAGCCCAACACCCAGCTGTCTGTGGTGATCTCCTTCCATCCGTGCATCCACGCTTCTGCCTTCCAGGAGTCTCTCCATCGTGTCCATTCTCAACGCCGGATCCGGCCGCGATTACCTCCCAGCCCCATTCATCTCGTTCGTCCGCTCATCCCGCGATCACCTCTCCCATGATCAATGATAAGTGCTAAATAATGCATAAATTAACCTTTTATTCATAGCACTTATCATTATTTTAATTCACATATTTCGTAAATTTAACCATAAAATATGTGTTACCATCATCATTGCATTTTAATAATTATCAGAGGTAATTCGAGTTGATTTAATTATTTAATGATTAAGCCTAATGAATGCAGGTCAAGTCAAACTTATTTGGGATGATCCCTGAATCCAAATCATATGCACCCCGCAAATCAAGACCCTCTGATTCAGTCACCCAACTCTTTTTCCACATGATCTGATTTTAATAAAATCTCTTCAATTATTTGTTTCTTATATCTCAAAGTATATCATCTAATTGCACGGATTTCAAAGCCTCAACCCATCCTTATTCCATCTGTAAACACAACCCCCAGCTCCTCTCCGTTGACAAAACAACTTAACTTCTCATATCCCCTTCATTACCGTTCAGTATTTATCAACAAATCCCAAGCCTTATCCAAAGATCCCCTGCTCCCCAGCTTCCTCAGCTTCATCCTCCCGTGACCCACGATAAGATCCAGCTCCTCCCAGCCAAGTCCCAGCGTCCAAACCAACCGTTTCCAGCCATCGTCCAAGCTTCTCCTTCGCATTGAACAGATCAGGCCATATCCCATGATCTTCGCATCCAGCATCTAAGCCTATCTCGTCGACTTCCTCCATGCTTCGGTCATCCAAGATCTTCATTCCTTCCGCAACCCCTGCTTCGGAACAGAGTCCGAGTCTTCATCGATCCAACCACCCACGGATCTGTCTACCCTCCATGGATAGCTCCAAATCTCAGCAAAACCAGCCAACCGTGGGTGATCTCCCGCTTCCAACGAACAGGGCTCTGTTAAACTAAATCCAAACCAGCAGCATCCATCCATGAATCCGATTCCAACCACTGCCAGCAGTTCCCCTGTTACGAGTATCCCATTTGCATCTTCCCGAATGAATCCCAACCATTTCCTTCCGTGAACTAACTCATATATTTCCCAACGGCATCTTAATCTTATCCTCCCATGATCCCATGCTTTCGTGATCCCTTCCCTTCATCCACGTCAAAAGGAATCCCAAGTAAATCAGCTTCCCATGTCTTCCGAAGCTCCTGCATCCCAAACCGATCAGTTCTTCATCTAACTGGATCACTTCAAATCTACCTCCCGAGATGATTGTATCCCAAACAACTTCATCCCTTGGATTAACAGCTTTGAACTTCATCATGTTCTCCTCATCTTCCCGAATCCTTTGCGATTGAGCTTCATCTCCCAGCCGTGAACATTATCCGAACATTATCATCCCCTGTTTCGGAAACGGAACAGAGGATCATCCTGATCCTCTTCTTCAAAACAAAGCTTCACCGTTCCAGCTCCTTCCGCATCCGAGATCTTCTCCGCAGCAGTTGCAGCTCATATCTTCTTCATCACGGATCAGGATAACAGCTTCATCACGGATTATCTCCCAACGATTAACCACTCGTGAGCCTTATCCTACTTCCTGTCATCTTTATCTTCCCACGACGTGATGAGATAACAGCGGCTGTGAAGGCTATAAAAGGGAGTCGATGATGAAGGCTAGAGGCATTCTCTTCCATTCCTCCTTCCCCACCGGGGGGCATTCCCTCTTCCCCCACCGGGGGCTGCTCCCATCATCTCTCCTCAGAGGCCAAGTTCCCCACCGGGAGAAGAAGAGCTTGGCTCTTCTTAGGGAGTTCCCACAAAAGAATAAAAAAAGGAGAGGGAGAGAATACTTTGTGATATTTTGGGAATAGAGGGAGTGGGATGAAAGCAGAAGATTTTCATATGAAGATGGGAGCCCGCTGCTGTGCTGCTGCTGCCGTCCTCCACTACATGGAAGCTTAAATCCTCTCTAGGGCTGGATGCAGCCCTAACAAAGGGACACGGGTTTTATATTTTATTTTATATTCTTGGGGTTGTATGAACTTATTGTTTTTAATGGATATCTTCTTTTGAATCATATTTAATTTCTGTGATTTTAAGTATGATGTTCGTACAACTGTTCTTCATGATCACTAAGTAAATATAAGATAGTCCATGCTTAGGGAAGATGCGATGCGCTGCCACCTTAGATTAGGGTAGACATTTCATGCCTACTGAAGATGGATTATGCCCAAATTACTTTTGTGAATTTTTATTTAAATGCTTATTAGGCTTGTAGCCAATTTGCATGTTAATCCAAGAATGAAATAAAATATAAATAACCCTTGTTTCGATGTTAGCGGTGAATTCCTTGCCCTAAGTTTTCCCCAAACTGATATCCTTTTAATTGCATTTTCTTTTATTAAATTGCTTAGTTTAATAGTCTTTACAAACTCATCCTTTTAAATATTTTTATTTTTAAGAAAAACAACTATACCCCAATTCCTGTGGATCGATACCCGTAATCACTATCCTACCAGATACGTGCTATTGCGTGGTCTTTAAAGTTGACTATCAATCAACGTCCAGACCTCCCGCATCCGCAGCAAGTGTACAGCACCCTCTCCGCGTCCAAGGCCTTGCTACTAGCTCCCGTCCGAGTCCAATTCCCCCGCGATTCACTCGTCCACGCTCCAGCTCCCACGATCGCGAGCCATCCCAGCGTCCGTGAAGCATTCCGACAGTCCGTGAAGCGTGCCAAGCCGTCCACGATCACCACCCAGGATACTCCGCGTCAACCTTCTTCTTCAATCGATTCCAGCATCCCGAGATCATCGCTCGAGATGCAGCCCTTCCATCGATCTCCATCGCGTGCAAAGGGGGGATCGAATGCTACCTATATATTTCCCTAGGCTGATCATGAGAGGGGCGGTTCTGGTTCCCAAAAAAAAACAGAGGAGAGAAGGTGACTGTTTTCAAAAGAGAGAAGGGAAGAAAGAAAGGAAACAGGGTATGCCCTGTTTTCAAAAAAAATATATATATATATATAAAAGAGGAGGCTGCTATTGTAATGGGAGGCTAACACTTTTGGTCAAGGGTGATGGAAGAACCCGTGACAGTTTGCTTTCTTCAAGTAAATTCTGAACGATTATTCTCTTTGATTTACATCTATTATATGCTCTTGGTTCTTGCATACTTATTTGTTAGATAGATCTTGCATGGTTTATATTTATTGATGCATGGATTGTTTCGATTTTTGATTTGTTGTAGACGTAACCGGCACGATAAATACTTGAATGTTGAATTCATGTTTTCAAATTATATATTCCATGTTTAGAACTATTCTATCTAATTAATCTTTAATCAAGAATCGCAAAAATTTAATTGTTGAAAATAACATTTTCAAGGGGAAATCCAGATCCCTAGCCTTCTCTATATTCTTGAACTTTGTTTAATTATCTATTAATCCTCTGCTTTTAATTTTTGAAAATCAACTAAAAATTACATCTAAAAATTACGCTAATAATCGATAGATCGTTTCCTAAGGAATCGACCTCGGACTCCCGAGTTATACAACTTGTGCGATTCTCCTGCACTTGGAGGAGCAGTTTTATTTTTGCACCAAGTTTTTGGTGCCGTTGCCGGGGAACGGCTGAGTTATTAGTATAATTTTAGATTTAATTAGTACCTTAGTAGTTAGTATTTTTCTTTTGAAAAAAAAAAAATTACTACTATTTTTAATTCCTTGCACAGTTTGCATCAAACTCTGATAGCATAGAAATTAACCGTCTGATTGGACTCAAATTTGGTCAGCTAGTGCAAGACACATTGTTCAATAACCTGAACCGTCTGATTGATATTCGGAGACTTTTAAGACCATTAGATTAATACGAAACCTTGCTACTTTCTGCTTTGAATTTTCTACTTTAATTTTTTTAGAATCAGAATTTTATTGTTATTATATCTCATTAACCCTTGTTGCTAATTGAAAATCAATAAAAAAAAAAACTTTAAGAAAAGATCAAGGGTGATTATTCAAAAAAAAATAAGGAAAATCTAAAATTTCAAATTTTAAATTTCAGAATTCAAATTTCAAACTTCAACTCATAAAATTTAAAAAAAAATAAATAAATAATTTGCTTGATCACCTATTCAATGAAATTTAATGTCATGTCATAAAACATTAAAAAAAATATCTTTATTGTTGCATATAGTATAAGGCATCAGCATAAAATATTCTAAGGACTGAACCCATTAAAAAAAGATAAGGTCGGGATTTCATCACTCGTCCTTAGCCCAAAAATCACCACAGTGCATAAATATCCAAAGCTTAACTAAAATCAACTAGACGTTGGCCCCTAAGGATATTCGAGCTCAATAGGACAAGACCACCGAAAGTTGCACCAATTTCGCTCTATGACCCAGTCGATGTCTAGGTAAGCTTTGTCCCTTTAAGGAAGACAGTCTTTGTTCGAAGAAAGTGGGTTTTAAGTGGAACCCTTGCTAAACGCATCGTGACCCCTCCACTTAACTGGGAGCTTACCTGGTCGACTAGGTTACTAGACCGGATTGGAGGCTTAGATGTCCTCTTCAAACCAGTTAGGAGCTGTCTAGAAATTTAAGAAAAACATTATGAATTGAGGTGTAATGTTTTGTTGCATGTTTGATTGTGAATAGATTTTTGTTTTAGGGTATCTTTAGTTGGTACTTATATTTAAAAAAAAAAAGAGATAGAAAAATATTTTGCATGCTAAAGTGGAATAGGGACGACATCGATCGATTAAGTCGTACAACTTTAGATCATCCCTTAGGACACATCCCTCAAATTCCTTCGCAGTATCTCACACCTTGTGAGATGGCTGATTTAAATGAAGATGCGGGGAGTCACCACAATCGAGAACGAGAACCCCATGTTATGACTCTAAGACAATACCTACAACCGGCTAGGACTAGTCAGCCTTCATGCATAATTTTTCCCGATAATGTAGGACATTTTGACATCAAACCAGGGGTAATTCAATTGCTGCCCAAGTTTCACGGGTTAGAGTCCGAGAGTCCGTATCTTCATTTAAAGGATTTTGAAGAATTGAGCATTATATTTAGAGTGCCGAACGTCACCGAGGATGTCCTCAAGCTGACATTGTTTCCTTTCTCTCTAAAGGATAAGGCTAAAACATGGCTAAACTCTTTGCGACCTAGATCAATAAGAACTTGGCAAGATATGCAGAGAGAATTTTTAAAGAAGTTCTTTTCCATACAAAGGACCAACTTTTTGAAAAGACATATCAGCAATTTCCAACAAAAAGATAATGAAACATTTTATGAATGTTGGAAAAGATTTAAAGACCTTCTTCTCTCATGCCCTCATCACGGATTCGAAACTTGGAGAACCATTAGCTTCTTTTATGAAGGTTTATCTCCACAATTAAAACAGTTTGTAGAGACCATGTGCAATGGTAGATTTTTAGAAAAACAACCTGATGAGGCGTGGGAGTATTTGGATTCCCTTGCTGAGACTGCCCATTTTGGGACAACGGGGATAGAAACAACAAGTCTTTGCCTAAGCCTACTAACTCTGTACAGGGAGGCCTTTACAACCTCAGAACTGAGGATGATCTTCATGCTAAAATGGCAGCCCTCACTAGGAAGGTAGAAGAAATTGAGCTTAGGAAGGTTGAGCCTGTCAAGACTATAGAGCTTAGAAACGAGTGTTGTGGTATCTGCGATATGTCGGGTCATACTACTACAGATTGTCCCACCATACCGGCATTCAAAGAAGTCTTACACGATCAAGCAAATGCTATGAACTCCTATCAAAAGCCTTATAACGATCCATACTTGAATACCTATAACCCTGGTTGGAAGAATCATCCAAATTTTAGGTGGAGAAATGATCATCCTCAACAGTCACACCATTTAGCTCCTCCACTTGCACATCCTACTTTTGCATCACCACCCTCTCAGAAGCCGAATATTGAGGATACCTTGCAATCTATACAAACTTTTCCACAAGGTCAAGCTAATATCAATGCTCAAAATACTCGAAATTTTGAAGATATAAGGAACCAATTGTCAATGTTGACTACCGTCCTAAGTATCCAAGAGAAGGATAAGCTTCCAGCTCAACCCCAACCTAACCTACAAGTGCACGGTAGTAATAATACGGCTCCTTCTAGTTCGCATATAGAACATGCAAAGAGCATCATGACTTTACGTAATGGAAAAGTCATTAATCAGACCGTCCCATTGAGACCACAGGTCACTTCTAATTCTGATGCTCCCAAAGCCGATGAAAGGGACAAAGAAAAAGTTGAGGTCCCAACTTCTACTAAGAAAGTTGAATTTCCTTTTCCTTCACCTTTTCCACAACGGTTAAAGCCGTCGCAAAAGCTCGAACCTAATTCTGAAATTCTTGAGCTTTTTATGCAAGTAAAGATCAACATACCTCTTCTTGATGCAATCAAACAAGTACCCTCATATGCCAAATTTTTGAAGGACTTGTATACTGTCAAGCGCCGATTAAATATTAAGAAGAAGGCATTTTTAACTGAAAATGTGAGTGCTATTTTGCAGCACAACATTCTTCCTAAATTTAAGGATCCAGGTTGCCCAACCATCTCATGCATCATAGGCAACTTTAGGATACAGCGAGCATTGTTAGATTTAGGGGCGAGTGTGAATTTGTTGCCATATTCTGTATATGAGCAACTTGATTTAGGTGAGTTGAAGTCAACCTCCGTCACTTTGCAATTAGCTGACAGGTCAGTTAAAATTCCGAGGGGGATTATCGAGGATGTATTGGTCCAAGTAGACAAGTTCTACTTTCCTGTCGATTTTATCGTATTAGACACACATCCGGCTTCGAACTCACAGTCTCAGATTCTGGTCATTTTAGGACGTCCATTCCTTGCAACTTCTAATGCATTGATTAATTATAGAAATGACATCATGAAGCTTTCTTTTGGTAACATGACCTTAAAACTGAACATTTTTAATGTTTGCAAGCAACCCAATGATCACGAAGAGAATAAGGAGGTTGATTGGGTTGAAACCATCGCGGAGGAATATTTGTTAGCTGAAGCATTTGACGATCCATCCGGCGATGGTTTAATTGATTGGTGTTCTAATGGCACCGATGAAGATGATTTGTTGGTCAAACCTAGTATGAATTTTTCGAACGCTATGATGATCAATGGGTGGAGACCAAAAGTAGAAAAATTTGAACAGTTGTCACCTCAAGAGGCGAAAATAGTACCATCCCATGAGCAAGCACCCAAGCTCAAATTGAAATCCTTACCAAAGGAACTTAAGTATGCATTTCTTGGACTCAATGACACTTTTCCTGTAATCATCTTGTCTGGACTTGATCATAACCAAGAAAGAAAATTACTTGATGTTCTAAAGAATCATAAAGGAGCTTTAGGGTGGTCTATTGCCGACTTGAAGGGGATTAGCCCTTCAATTTGCACGCACCGGATATACTTGGAGGACAATGCCAAAACCACAAGGCAAATGCAACGCAAGTTGAATCCTACAATGAGGGATGTGGTTAAGACGGAAGTCCTCAAGTTGCTTGATGTGGGTATTATTTACCCAATTTCCGACAGCAAGTGGGTAAGCCCTACTCAAGTCGTTCCTAAGAAGTCGAGTTTGACGGTAGTAGAAAATGAACAAGATGAACTAGTTCCAACTCGTATCCCGACAAGTTGGCGTATGTGTGTAGACTACCGAAAGCTGAATTTGGTCACAAGAAAGGATCACTTTCCTCTACCCTTCCTAGACCAAGTGTTGGAAAGAGTTGCAGGGCATGATTTCTATTGTTTTATCGATGGCTATTCGGGTTATTATCAAATTGAGATTTCACCAGAAGACCAAGAGAATACTACCTTCACTTATCCTTTTGGCACATTTGCTTTCCGACGAATGCCATTTGGGTTGTGTAATGCACCTGCAACATTCCAAAGATGCATGCTCAGCATTTTTGAAGACATGAACGAAAATTTTTTAGAAGTGTTCATGGACGACTTCTCCGTTTTTGGCGACTCATTTAATGATTGTCTGTCACATTTACAAGCAGTCTTAGCTCGATGTATAGAAAAGAATTTGATATTGAATTGGGAGAAATGCCACTTCATGGTACCAAAGGGAATTGTCCTAGGACATATTGTTTCATCGAAGGGCATGGAAGTAGATAGAGCTAAAATCGATTTAATTGCTAAACTACCTGCACCCAAGACGGTCAGAGATGTTAGATCATTTTTGGGTCACGCCGGATTTTATAGGAGATTCATCAAGGATTTTAGTGTCATAGCTCGACCGTTATGTAACCTTCTATCCCTTGATACACCGTTCAATTGGACTGAAATCTGTCAAGAGGCATTTGAAAAGTTGAAATCTATGCTTAGCACTGCACCCATCGTGCGACCACCTGAGTGGTCATTACCTTTTGAGATTATGTGCGACGCTAGCGACTATGCGATAGGAGCTGTCCTAGGACAACGCAAGAATAATAAGCCATATGTCATTACTACGCAAGCAAAACCTTAAATGATGCTCAAATGAATTACACTACCACCGAGAAGGAATTTCTTGCAGTAGTATTTGCCTTAGATAAATTTCGCTCTTATATCCTTGGTGCTCCTATTGTTATCTTCACGGACCATGCGGCACTAAAATATTTGTTGGATAAGAAAGAGGCCAAACCACGCTTAATACGATGGATACTTCTACTCCAAGAATTTGACATCACTATCAAAGATAAAAAAGGAGTAGAGAATGTGGTTGCTGACCATTTATCACGGCTAGTTTTTAATGATTCGGTGCCACAGTTTTCCATCAAGGACTCATTCTCTGAAGAGCAGTTGTTTGCACTCTCTACTGTGCCATGGTACGCTGACATTGTAAATTTTCTTGTTACGAACCGGATTCCGGAGTATTGGGGGTCAACAGATAGAAAATTTTTTTTGCACGAAGTGAGAAATTATTACTATGACGAACCCTATTTGTTTAAATATTGCAATGATGAAATTTTTAGATGATGCATACCGGATCATGATATACAAAGCGTACTTTCTTTCTGCCACACTGATGCTTGCGGTGGACACTTTGCCTCTAAGAAAACTGTTGCAAAGGTCTTGCAATGTGGTTTCTATTGGCCTACTATGTTCAAAGATGCCCACGAGTTCTGCAAGACATGTAATCCATATCAACGTATTGGAAGTCTAACTCGTAGGCAAATGATGTGTTGCCCAAGGTGACAACCCAAGAGGGGGGCTGAATTGGGTTTTTCTAAATTTTTAGTGCTTTATAAACATCCTTAGTTGAGTGCGGTGAATGCTTTCTTAAATTACTTCAATGAATTAAACTATAGCAAAGATGAAAGATAATGCAAGAATAATCACAAGTGAATCCACAACACAAACACCACGATGTATAGTGGTTCGGTGCACCCCAAGGCACCTACGTCCACTCCCCTAAACTAATGTGGCAGGACACTGCATCTTTCCTAAGCATGGGTGATCTTCTATTAACTTAGTGATCATGAAGAACAATTGTATAAACATCATACTTAAAATCATAGAAATTAAATATGAGATGAAATAAAATATTCATTAAGAACAAAATAAAGTTTATACAACTCCAAGAATAAAAATCAAAAATACAAAATCCTTGGCCCTTTGTTAGGGTTGCATCCGGCCCTAGAGAGGAGAACAGCCGTATGGGGGGTAGCAGCAACGATGCAGAAGGCCTTCATCATGACTGGGTTCCTCCCTTCTTCATCTTCCCTCTCAGACTCATCCCAACACAAACTGGATAAGAATCAAACTCCCTTCATCATATATTTTTTTTCTTTCTTTGGGGAGTTATTCCCACAATAACCAAACTATTATCTCTCCCTCCTTTATCTATGGAACTCGGCCTCCTCCGAAGAAAAATTGCTCCCGAAGAGAAGAACTCTTCTCTTTATATAGGCTGCCTACCTCCCGTCGCTGCGAAGAAGTTTGGATGGAGATAAGGATGGATCAAGCTGATGAAGCTGAGATTTGTTCGGGATGCTCATCCCGACTGGATGCGGGAGATCCGGATGTGGGAGAAGTTGAGCTGGGAGCTGATGTGTTGATTGCTGGATCCTTGAAGCTCGCCGAACGGCTGGATTGGTTGGCTGAAGTCAGCTTGATCCTCGGTTGCAGGTGATGGCGAGGACGTGGACGTCAGGTTGAGCTTACAGCCGAGATGGAGATGCGGGAGGCTTGAAACCAGTGGATATGGCTGAGAATAGAGGATCTTTGGAACGAATTTGATAGGTTGGTTCTCATAGGATGCTGAGATTATTGGAGTCGGGAAGTTGTTTGGATGGATTCAGAAGATTGAGCTGCTGAGAACGGAAGAAACGGCTGAAGCTCATGATGGTTCTGTTCCGCTGAAACAGGGGATGAGTTAAAGGCCATCGCAAACGGAATGAACGTGAGATCGATTCGGAAGAAGAGGGAGTTTGTTCTGAAGGTTAGATAGGATTTATCTTGGGCGGATATGCTCGGGAAAGATAGGAACAGGGAAGCTAGGATGTTGGAATTTCGGCTGATAACAGGGAGATGAGATCTTGATACTTGGTTGGAATAAGGATGTAATCCGAGACGCAGGGGATTTGATGAGTTCATGGGATGAAGTAGATCACGAACGCGATCCGAAGGGAGGCTGGCAGAAATCCGTGGACGAAGGATTGGTTTTGCTCGTTGGATACGGGAGGAAACTTGGTTTGATTCGTGGACGTGATCCTTTGATGCTGAGAGGTTTGCTTGGATAAGGATGGATCACGTCCGTGGACGATGCGGGATGAAGAGAAGTTAAGGAAGTTTGGGATGAAGGATTTTTTTGTTGGAGATGAAGCTGAATCTATTGGATGTAGGGGAGAGATGTTGGGAAGATCTCGGAGTAGATGAGCTTGGATATGGCTCGATTTGTGGGAGAACAATGCGGAAGGATGTAGGATGCTGGGAAGATTGAGAACAGATTGTGCTTGGATGCGGAATAGAATGACATGCTTATCCGGCTGTGAGGGAAGCCATCGCAAATGAGAAGAATCCAGCTCTAATTCTTGGTTCCCTTTTTGGGTCCGAATGAAGGCTATTGGGATGAAGATTGGTTGTTTTGAGATGAGGAGATTTGATTTGAATGTGTGATTTCCTTCGGCTGGGAAGAGCCCAATGGTTATAATTCTTTGGGATCCGTGTGACTATAGATGGTATACTTTGAGATCTGAGAGACAAATAATTGAAGGGATTTATAGGAAGCACTGGGTTTTGGAGAAGAGTTCTTGGAGTCGACTCTAGAGGATGTAAAATTGTGAAATGATGCATTGTCAGTTTAGGCTTTACCTAATTAAGCTTGACTCGACCTGCATACATTAAGCTTAATCAGTAAATAAGTAGAACTCGAATTACCTTTAATAATTTATTCAAATGCAATGATGAAGGTAACACAATTTTTTAGTTAAATTTACAAAATATGTGAATTAAAATAATGATAAGTGCTATGAATAAGATATTAATTTGTACATTATTTAGCACTTATCACATCCCCCAACCTATATTTTGCTAGTCTTCGAGCAAAAAAAAAAAAAATTAACTCACTTTCGCAGGAATCGCGATTGCATTTACCGTATGCAATAAGGCTTTAAACCCCTAGGTGGCCCTAGTGGACGAATTTTGTCTCGTGAGGGTTTCCGGCTCAGATACCCACAAACTGCTGTCTCTACCTAAAGAATTTATTTTACTGTTTTATAAAATCTGATTTCAAATGCATAAGTGCCAATAATTTCAAAAGCACACAAAGTTTTAATTATTAAGTCAGCCCAAAGCCTAGGTCAAAATGCAATTCAAGTTGAGGTCATTAAGTTTCCATTAGGGAGTTGTAAGACTTTTTACACTTGGGTGCTCGGTGAAATCTGGACCATACACAAGCTAAGGCTTTAGATTCCTCCAAAATATTGCTAAAGCTAGTAGTTTTCAAGAATTGGTCAGATAAGACCTAATCACTGATTCAAAATCATCCTATCTTGCAGAATTTCGAGAGTTGTGGATGTTTACTTTAATACCTCATGGGCTTTATCTGTAATATTCCAGTTTACTCGAATTTTTTTACAACGACGGCTTTCACACTATCGTCTTTTTCAAGATCAATATTATTTTTTCTTTCTCTGTTTATATATATATATATATATATTTATTTTATATTTATAAATAAATTATGCACTTTTACTCTTGTAATGATTCCTCCGTGTAGCGAGCATTCAGTCAGCACTCCCACACCAGATGGCATAAGGTGTTGGGCATCAAGACTTCCCTACGGATCTATGCTCGGATTCATCATCATAAGCCCGCTGACCTTTAACGATAGGTAGCCCTTTTTGATGTACCTGACTGAATTCACTTTTTTTTCTTTTAATAAATATGGGATAATAGTGAATTAGATAGGTATGATTCATCAGGACTCAAGGTTGCTACCAGACTTAACAACATAATGTTGAACCTAACCCTTAGAAGGGCAGGCCATGTGTGTTGTGAAATTCCAAAGTAAAAATTATCTTACAACTCGCTAAAAGAACCTTTAATAAAAAGAACTTAAATTGTCTTACTCCTGACTAATCATTGGACTTTTTAGATTTTATATACTTTATGTATTTATCATTTCAGCACTAAGGCATAGAAATTAGGATTTTTTTTTGAAAAACTTATTCAAAAATGCGAAAATGCGAAAAATTTCTTAAAAAATTCGAATCCTATACCCTCTAACCTAGATCAGACATTGTCCTCAATATTTTTTTTAATATTATATTATTTTTTAAAATTTTATTTTATTTTATTTTGGACGAAAATATGATGCATATGGAGGATGGAAGCATTTTACCTTAGTCGCATTAGTAATATGAGGACTCCTATCAAGACATTAATAAAAAAAATGCAATAAAAAAAATGCGAAAATGTCCTACGAAAATTGGGTTGCCTCCCAACAAACGCTAAGTTTAACGTCTTCAGCCAGACGCAACGCATCCTTATCAAATCATACCGGGTTCATGCCGAGTTCTTCAAGGAAGAAAATTTGTGGGAGACTGATTGTCGGACAAGGAGTTGACTGCTTCTATAGCCTTGTCTATAGCAAAGTTAAAATGGGCCAAGCATATTTTCAGAGGGTCATCTGCCAAAATATAGGGAAGGGCTTCTTCTACGAGATCATCCATTTTGTCTATTAGGAAGCACTCAACTTTCCTCGCGGGTTGGTCGGCCGTATTGAACACATTTACTTTTACCTTCATGTTCCCAAATGATATGTTCATTACCCCCGTTTTACAATTGATGCACGCATTGGCTGTTGCTAAAAAGGGGCGTCCAAGGATTACGGGGATTTGTTTCTTAGGATTAGGCTCATGTTCCATATCAAGGACGATAAAATCTACTGGAAAATAGAATTTATCTACCTTGACAAGAACATCTTCAATTATCCTACGTGGTGTTTTTACAGATCGATCAGCCAATTGAAGGGATACCGAGGTTGGTTTTAACTCACCTAACCCAAGTTTCTCATAAACTGAGTAAGGTAAAAGGTTGACACTTGCCCCTAGATCTAAGAGTGCTTAATCAATGAAATTATTTTCTAAGACGCAGGAGATGGTGGGAGCACCAGGATCTTTGAATTTTGGAGGGGTGTTGTGTTGGAGAATAGAACTCACTTGCTCAGTTAGGAAGACCTTTTTAGGCACATGTGGCCTAGATTTTTTGCTTTTGGGTACAAAGGTCTTTGAAAAATTTGGTATAGGAGGGAACTTGTCAAATAGCATCAAGAAGTGGAAGATCGATTTTGACTTGTTTGAAAACCTCCATCATCTTCTCTAGTGAAGTTTCCTTTTTGCCAAAGGAAGAGGGTGAATTAAGAGCTTCAGAAAATGAGACTTTTGGAATGTGAGTTTTGGCAAAAGGTGGACTAGCTGAAGAAGAAGAAGGTTTTAGATTTTCATTTGACACATTTCTATCCTCTTCTCCACCTTCCTTATTGTTATCCTCTCCAATCTTATTGTCTACTACACGTCCACTCCTTAGGGTAGTCAAAGCATTGGCTTCTTCATGATGAATTGTATTTAGTTGATTTTCTTGAGCTATGTATTGTCCCCTAGGATTACTTAGTGGTTGGCTTGGAAGCTTTCCTTCCTCTCGCTTGTTCAGTGCATTAGCTAGTTGCCCCATTTGGGATTCTAGCTTGGCGATGGATTGCGTGTGAGAGTGCACCAATTGTGTAATGGTTTCCAAACCTTGAAGGGCGGTCAACACTTTCTCCTCAAAGGCTGTGTTTCTTTGGGGTGGAGGAGGATTGTGTTGAAATTGAGTCGAGGAATGGTAGGGATGAATATTTTGTGGGGTTTGAAATTTTGAGGGTTTTAAAAATTTTGGGAGTAGGGTTGGGCAGTATTCGAAGCTTGCTGTTTCCAAGAAAAGTTTGGATGATTCCGCCATCCCGGATTATATGTATTAGAAAATGGGTCATTACCCGATCTGGGCTGTGTTTGAGCAGCATTGATGTGTTCTTGCACGAGTTCGGAGAATTGGGGTGCTGAGGGGCACTCATGAATAAGGTGGGATGGGCTAGAACAGATAGCACACACTTGTGCTTGGAAAGAGCTAACGACATGTCCTCCTATCATCAGTTGGTCAATCTTATGGGACAATGCATCTACCTTGCTAGACAGGTCCATAGAATGACTTATTTCACAAATGGTCCCTTTTCTTTGAGAACTCGAGGGTGTTTGACGAGAACAGGAAGCATGGTGGAGGGAGTTTTCATTGAGATTTTTAAATAATTCCCATGCTTCATGCTCATTTTTAAGCATGAAAGTTTCCCCACAAGAAGCATCAACCATCTGATGGTTTTGTTCAGACAACCCATCATAAAAGCATTGCACTAATTGCCACTTGGGTATTTGATGATGCGGGCATTTTTGGATTAGGTCCCGAAATCTCTTCCAGATTTCATGAAATTCTTCTTCCTCAGTTTGGGAGAAGCTTGTGATGGCACGTCTAAACTAGTTCGTTCTTCCTATAGAAAAGTATTTTTTAAGGAATTCTTGTTGCATTTGATCCCAGGAACGAATCAAGTTGGCTTCTAAGGAATTCAGCCATTGCTTGGCTCTATTTTTAAGGGAAAAGAGGAATAATCTAAGTTTCAGAGCATCATCAGTGAAGTTCTGAATCTTGACAGTGGTGCAAATCTCAAGGAATTCATCTAGGTGTTTATACGGGTCTTCGTTGGTGAGCCCATAAAAAGATGGGAGCATTTGGATCACACTAGACTTTATTTCATATTGTACAGCTGCTACTTTAGGTAATCGAATGCAAGATGGAGAAGTGTAAATGGTGGGAGTAAAGTACTCCCTCAAGAGTTTGGGTTGTTCTTCAGCCATCTCGACAGGTGGAGCAAATCCTATGGTTCTATAGGTGCGGATTTTAGCTCGAAGGGCCCTAATAGAACGCTCTATCTTAGAATCAAAAGGTACTAATTCAAGAGATCTGGAACGACACCATAGCATACACTAATACTCTTCTAATCAGTCAAGTACGGTCAAGCATGCATTAAAAGAAAAATACATCAATTTCTTATGTTTACCCTAAAATCACTAGACAGCTCCTAACTGGTTTGAAGAGGGCACCTAAGCCTCCAATCCGGTCTAATGAACTGAGTTGACCAGGTAAGCTTCCAGGTAAGTGGGGGGGTCACGATGCATTCGCAAAGGTTCCACTTAAAAACTACTTGCCTTGAACAGATGAACTGTCTCCCTTAAAGGGACAAAGCTTGCCTAGACATCAACTGAGCCACAAAGCGAAATTGGTGCAACTTTCGGTGATCTTCGTCCTATTGAGCTCGAATGTCCATAGGGGCCAATGTCTAATTGATTTTAATTAAAGTGATAGCTATGTGAGAATTGATTCACCTAATTTGGGCAAGAATCTGGTGATGATATTCAGTTCTTATCTTGTTGGGGTGATTGCCCTTACTATGTGCGGATTAATTGGTGTATGTGTATCGAGTATGCATTCACACTTTTGCTGAAATTAAAAACAAACAATCACCACAAAATTTCAAGCTAATTGGGGATCAATTTAAATAAGAAGGTGTTGGCCCCCTAATGGATTTTGATGAATACAAAACACTAGAGTATAATTCCCGTTATATTAACAATTTACTTGAGCATTTCAGGTGTTTAACTAAGAATATTGTTAAGGATTGTCAAGGCATGTTCCCATATTTTTCGGTGGATTTATTGAAGATTTTTGAGATGAAGAAAACAGATCAGGGGCAGCCGAGACGTCTCCGGTTTGTTCCAGAGACGTCTCTGGCACGCAGAGAAGAAGCTGGGACGTCTGGAGACGTCCCCAGCACCTGCCGAGGCATCTCGTAGGGTCGGAGTCGACTCCCGGCTTTCTAGAGTCGACTCTCTCAGAGAGGCAGAAAGGCCGATTTCAAGGGATGCGCACGAGTCGTCTCCGAAGGACGCGGAGCCGACTCTCTCAGAGATTCCAGAGGACCTGCTTTTTTGTTGAGAAAATGTCGGAGCCGTCTCCGACGTCGCGGAGTCGTCCTCACGCATAAAGCACAAAAATCCCGAGACGTCTCCTGAGGCATGCGAGCCGACTCTCTCAGAAAAACAGAAAAACAAGAAATCGAGCTGTTCTTCATCGGAGTCATCCCCAGAAAGCGCCGAGTCGACTCCAACATTGTCAAAAGATTTTTTATACAGCCGAGACGTCTCTCGTTCAAGCGGAGACGTCTCCGGAATGCCTGGGACACGACTGACACATTTTTGCAGGTTTGTTTGAAATTCTAATGGCTATATTTTTGTGTCTAACGGATCTATTGCTTGTAGAAGTATAAAAAGGAGCTTTTAAGTGCATAACAAAACACTTCTCACCAACCAAACATAAGAGCATTCAAGAGAGAAGAAAGAGAAAGAGTCTCAAGGGAGTTGGTGCTTTCAAGAGGAGAAATCAAGTGCATTCAAGTCTACTTCATCTGATTTCGTGCTCATCTACTCACTCCCACTCGGCAATCAAAGCTCGTATTCAAGCCGACGTAATCCACATCGGAAGAACCACCATCATCCACGCTTTCAACGGCAAAGAGGGTTCTTCCGGTTTTGTTGTTCTTCATCGTTTTGTTTGCTTTCATAGAAGCTTTTAAATTCTTGTAAAACACTTGAACATTGTGCTTGTTCCAGTCAAGGGACTTGGAACAAGGGTTAGGCATCCCAAGCCTAGTTTAAATTGGGGGATTGTAGGGTTCGTTGTTAGCCCGGGTTAAAACAACGAGTTGGGTAGTTCACTCGAAAAACTACCGGACTGTAATCGCCGATTATAGTGAAAAATTCCCAAAGGTGTTTGGGGAGTGGATGTAGGAGCAGTGGAAGCTCCGAACCACTATAAACCTCTGGGTTGCGATTGATTGTGCTTACCACTTTAATTTTACTTTTGCACCTACACTTGTGTGTATTGTTTAATTAGACAAAATTTTTTTAAAACACCCAATTCACCCCCCTCTTGGGTGACCATCTCTGGGCAACAAGTGGTATCAGAGCAGGTGCTCTGTGTATTCTTGAAGACCTAACCGTCTTTGCCAAAGATCAAAATGGCAACACCCTTCAACAATGTTCCTGCTGAGGGGCAGGCTACCAATAGACCTCCACTTTTCAATGGAACAAATTATTCCTATTGAAAAACTAGAATGAGAATTTTTGTTCAAGCACAAGATTATGCCTTGTGGAGGGCTATAATCAAAGGACCACACGAACCATCTCACACAGTTAATGGCGTTCAGGTTCCCAAACCTGAGGAGGATTGGGATGAGAATGATAGAAAGATGGTTCAACTCAATGCAAGAGCCATGAATACATTGTTTTGTGCTCTAGATGTAAATGAGTTTAATAGAGTCTCCATCTGTAGTTCCGCCAAGGAAATATGGGATAGGCTTGAAGTTACCCACGAGGGTACTAATCAAGTCAAGGAGTCTAAAATGAACATTCTAGTTCACAAATATGAATTATTTAAGATGGAACCCAACGAAACTATTTCGTGCATGTTCACACGCTTCACTGATATAATTAATGGTCTAAAGAATTTGGGTAAATCTTACACTAATTCAGAACTTGTGAGAAAAATTCTCAGGTCCTTGCCAAAAATTTGGGAAGCAAAGGTCACGGCGATTGTAGAAGCCAAAGACCTCAACACCTTGGCACTTGAAGAACTATTGGGCTCATTGATGACGCATGAGCTCACCATGAAGCAACATGAAGAAGATGTGCTAAAGAAGAAGACAATCGCCCGCAAGGCCATTTCAAGTAATTGTGAAGAAGAAAGCAGTAAAAGTGAAGAGGGAAGTGAAGATGAAGACTTGGCCTTAATAGTAAGAAAGTTCAAAAAATTCATAAGAAGAAAGAAGGCCTTCCCAAGAAAGAAGTTTGGAGGGAGAAATGATTGGAAAAAGGAAAAAGAAAAAGAAAGAGACCCAATCATATGTTATGATTGCAAGAGACCGGGACACATCCGCTCCGAATGCCCTCAACAGAAGAAGCATTATGGAAAGAAGAAGAAGAAGGCGTTGAAAGCGACTTGGGATGATAGTGACACATCCTCCTCCGAGGAAGAGAAGGAAGAGACCGCCAATTTGTGTTTCATGGCATTCGACGACGATGAGGTATGTCAAAGCTCAACTACAGATTTTACTTTAGAAGAATTATATGAAGCTTTCCAAGAACTCATGAATGATTGTAGTATGTTAGGAGTAAAAAATAAAGAACTAAAGGCCTCCAATCAAACACTGAAGGATGACATTAAAAACCTATTGATTGAAAAGGAAAATTATGAAAATGATAGCATTATTGACCTAAAGGATAAAATTTCAAAACTTAGCATTGAGTATGAAACGGCAAATACACTCAGGGAATTAAATCTAAGAGTCAAATTCCTACTCACTAGTAATACTTCACTTGCACAAAATGTCGAATCCCTTAAAAATGATAAGGAAGTATTAGCTAAAGAAAATTTGGACCTTAAGGATGAGCTACACAAGTATAAAACCAATTGTGCAGAAATTTACACATAGCTCGAAAAAATGAAATCTTATTCTATCCAATCAAAGAGCTGTTTTTAATAAAGCCGGATTAGGATACAAAACTAGCAAACAACAAAATATCTAAAGAACTTTTTTGTAAAAGCAAAAGATGTCAAAACTGAAAAACCTACATGCTTTTGCTGTGGAAAAAGTGGACATAAAGCTTATTCTTGCGTTCAAAGAAAGATTCAAACTAATAAGAACACATTTGTAAAGGGGAAAAACACAACCAAAATGTGGGTTCCTAAGGGAACCAACTACACTAACCAAGAAGGACCCAAGAAAACTTGGGTACCTAAGAGCTTCACATGATTATTTTGCAGGTATGCCTTGCAGCCGGGAGCAAAAAGAGAATGTGGTATCTTGATAGCGGTTGCTCAAGGCATATGACCGGTGACAAGAGCCTCTTCGTCACCTTGAAATCAAAAGAAGGAGGAGTAGTCACATTTGGAGACAATGCTAAAGGTCAAATCATTGGCGTTGGTAAAATCTCCATATCACCCTCCTCATTTATTGACAATGTATTGTTAGTTAATGGATTAAAACATAATTTATTAAGTATAAGTCAATTTTGTGACAAGGGCTTCAAAGTGTCATTTGAATCTTCTCTATGCATAATTAGTAGTCCAATTGACAATGAGATCATACTTATGGGACATAGGCTTGGAAATGTTTACATGGTAGATCTTGATGATCTCACCATGAAAGATGGCCAATGTCTTGTAGCCATGGATACCAAGGTCAATGAGACTAGCTGGTTATGGCATCGTAGGTTAGGACATGCTAGCATGGATTTAATTTCTAAATTGATTACAAAAGATCTAGTTAAAGGACTACCAAAAATAGACTTTGAAAAGAACAAATTTGTGCTGCATGTCAACTAGGGAAACAAACAAGAAGCTCTTTCAAACCTTAAGAACATAGTCTCAACATCAAAACCCTTAGAACTAATTCACATGGATTTATTTGGACCCACTAGAACTGCTAGTCTAGGGGGTAAGAAGTTTGGTCTTGTAATTGTTGATGACTTTTCACGTTTTACATGGGTTTCATTTCTTGCCCACAAAGATGAGTCCTTTTCTGCTTTTATCAAGTTTCATAATAGGATTTCGAATGAACTTAACCTTAAACTAAAAGCAATTAGGAGTGATCATGGTACCGAGTTTTGAAAATCAGCATTTTGAAAAGTTTTGTGAAGAAAATGGTATCAATCACAATTTTTCGGCCCCTAGGACACCCCAACAAAATGGGGTGGTAGAAAGGAAGAATCGCACACTAGCAGATATGGCTCGTACCATGCTGTGCGAATCGAATCTACCAAAGTATTTTTGGGCTGAAGCAATCAATACTGCCTGCCATATTTTAAACCGTGCTTTAGTTAGATCTATTTTAAAGAAAACACCTTATGAGTTGCTGAAAAATAAGAAGCCCAATATAAGTTATTTTCATGTTTTCGGCTGTCGCTGCTTTATTTTAAACAATGGAAAGGACAATCTAAGTAAGTTTAGTGCTAAATCAGATGAGGGATCTTTTTAGGTTATTCCTCATCTAGTAGAGCATACAGGGTCTTCAACAAGAGAACTCTCGTTGTTGAAGAATCCATTCATGTTGTTTTTGATGAAGCTAATGGAGATTCTTCTAGAAAAGAAGAAGATGGTGAGCAGGTATACTTGAAGACAGAATGAAGGAGTTCTCCATACAAGACAAACAACATGAGGATGAAATCAAAGAAGATACAATTCAGCAAGATGAAGAAGATCAACCCCCAGCAAGAAATCAAGATCTTCCGAGGGAATGGAGGTATGCACATGGTCATCCAAGGGATCTAATCCTTGGTGACCCTTCACAAGGGGTAAGGAACAAGATCCTCTTTAAGAAACACTAGTAATTATCTTGCATTCGTTTCACAGATAGACCTAAATCACTAGAAGAAGCCGAAAAAGATGAGAATTGGATAAATGCTATGCAAGAGGAATTAAAACCAATTTGAAAGAAATCAAGTTTGGACTCTAATGAAAAGACCCCCTAATGTTTCAATTATAGGCACCAAGTGGGGTATATAGAATAAACTAGATGAAGATGGAACAGTAATAAGAAACAAAGCTAGGTTGGTAGCCAAAGCTACAATCAGGAAGAAGGCATAGATTTTGATGAAACTTTTGCTCCTGTTGCCAGGTAGAGGCTATTAGACTACTTTTGGCATATGCATGCTTCATGGATTTCAAACTCTATCAAATGGATGTAAAAAGTGCATTTTTAAATGGTTATATAATGAAGGAAGTTTATGTAGAACAACCTCCAGGTTTTGAAAATCACTTACATCCAGATTATGTTTTTAAATTGCATAAAGCATTGTATAGACTTAAGCAAGCCCCTAGGGCGTGGTATGAAAGATTAAGTAATTTTCTAATTGAAAATGACGTTTAAAAGAGGAAATGTAGACAAAACACTCTTCATTAAAAGAAAAGGGAATGACTTATTGCTTGTGCAAATTTATGTGGATGATATAATTTTTGGTGCTACTAATGATAGTCTTTGTCAAGAGTTTGCTAAGCTTATGCAGGGAGAATCGAAATGAGCATGATGGGTGAGCTCAACTTCTTCCTTGGGCTACAAATAAAACAATCAGAGGAAGGCATCTTCATCAGTCAGTCCAAATACATCAAGGAAATGTTGGAGAAGTTCAAGATGAAGGATGCAAAGGAAATCAGCACACCCATGGGCTCAAGTTGCAAACTTGACATAGATGAAAAAGGTAAATGTGTAGACTGCAAATTGTACAGAGTATGATAGGGTCTTTACTTTACCTTACTGCTAGTAGACCAGACATATTATTCAGTGTTTGCATGTGTGCTAGATACCAAGCATGTCCTAAGGAATCCACTTACAAGCTGTTAAAAGAATATTCAAATACCTAGTAGGGACATCTAATGCAGGTTTATGGTATTCTAAACAATCTGATTTAAATTTAATTGCTTATTCCGATGCTGATTTTGCCGGGTGCAAACTCGACAGAAAAAGCACAAGTGGCACCTGTCAATTCTGGGTGCTAATTTGGTTTCTTGGTTTAGCAAGAAATAGAATTCAGTTGCCTTGTCCACAGCTGAGGGCTGAGTACATTGCAGCCGGAAGCTGTTGTGCCCAAGTTCTTTGGGATTAAGCAACAACTTAAGATTTTGGTATCAAAATGGACAATATTCCAATTAGATGTGATAATACAAGTGCAATCAATTTAACAAAAAATCCTGGTCCAACACTCTAAATCAAAACACATAGAGATTAGGCATCACTTTATAAGAGATCATGGTGTTAAAAAATGATGTATTGATTGAGTATGTATGCACTGAAAATCAATTGGCCGATATCTTTACAAAGCCCCTTTGTAAAGATAGGTTCAATTTTTAAGGAATGCCTTGTGCTTGTATGATCCTAGCAAGTAGATTGAATTTGTAATGCAAGCCATGATTTGACTTCAATACTATAGCTTAAATGATTAACTCCTCAAACATATGCAATGCTTTGTATGCTCTAAAGATACATATGAATGCTACTCAAACCAATAATACACTTCAAGTCACATATAGCAAACCTAGTGCTTAATAAGTGAAAATATGAATCTATCAAATTAGATGACGAATTGTTTGACTTTCCGGAGGATAGTTATCCCCCTTGGACTCTTCATAGAGCTATTTTTAGAGCCTATTCCATAGGCATTCGAAATTTGATCAAACATTCCTCATTTCAATATTGATAATTCAAAAATCATGTCAAACTTTATAGGATGTATTATTAAGGGGGAAGGATCACAAGCAAGCTCACTTTATATTCGCCAAAAGAAATTAAACTGATCATGAGGGTTGAATAAAACGAATTGGGAAAAGATTGGAAACGTTCTGAAATTTTTTAGTGCCGGAGACGTCTCTAGCAAATCGCAGAGACGTCCCCCCGGCGAGACGTCTCGCATTAGTCCGCGGAGATGTCTCGGGGGACAGAATGAATGTTTTTTTAATAGGCTGAAACAGCTCGAGCCGTCCCGAGCTGTTTTCCATTCGTCCCCAACAAAACCCTAAACCCTAGCATCCATCTTCTCTCCACCACCAATCGAACCAAAATCACTGCCCATTTCCCTAGATTTTCGGTCGATGGCACCTAAGAAAGCTAGGCGTAGTGGTGGGAGGCGTCCTAGGGTGGCGAACGACGAGGAACGGAGGGAAGAGCCCTCCGCGCCGTCTCCTCCGGTTGCTCCGCCAACCGTGACTCCCTCCTGTGCGAATCGCACAGTAACAACAGGTAGGCACATAGATTTTCAGTTCTTAGCGAGTGAGGGGTTCTCTATTGGAGAGAGACTCCGTGCCCAAGGTTGGGAACACCTATGTTCCCTAAACGTGTCTACCTATCCTGGCCTAATGAGAGAAGTTTTTGGCAATTTGGCTTTAGGGAGCTCGGGGTACACCGGGTATGTCCGAGGCACATTGGTAGAAGTCAATGAGGATATTTTATCTAGTTTATTGCAAATACCTAAGTACGGTGAGGCTCCGACCTCACATCCCCAAAGGGAGATTGCTTTAAACCTAATTCTAGGTAGAGAGAACTGCGGTCCTCTTGACATAGTTAAGTCCCAAGACCTCAATGCTGAAATGAGATTGCTTTTGAGCATAATCAACAGGGTCTTGTTCCCAAAAACCGGTCGCTTCGACTTCGTTTCGGAGCGAGACTTGGCCATTATGCACCACATCCTGCTAGGGATTCCCCTAAATCTTCCTAGGCTCATGTTGAACTACATCTCAATCTATCATAGGTACTCCAGATTCAGCATACCGTATGGGATGGTCTTCACCCTACTTTTCAAGCACTTTAAGGTTCCTATCCCTGAAAATGAGCCAGAGAAACTGTTGGGAACCCGCCCATGCCGCTGATATTTCAAAAAAAATCAGATGGCAGCGGAAGAGGCATGTGCGGGATCGATGTTCATCGCACGAACGTTGTTTCATGAACCGTTCGTAGTTAGATAAGAATTAAAACTTTTTAAATACATTAGAAGATCAGATCTTCACCTTGTGCGGGTAGATGATCACCGCAAATCTGAGTTCATGGTTTAGGAAGAGGGTTCGCTTGAAGCCGTTCAAGTGTCCGGCCTCTACGAGTATCCACACGAAGCAGAGATCCGATCAAAGCTCTCTAGTCTTCCCGGGGTGCTAGCTCCCTTGCAAAGACTTCTTTTGATGGCTGATTTCCTCTCTTTCTTTCAACTCTTGAATGTACTTGAGAGGAGGAAGAAGAAGGATGAAGAAGAGAAGGAGGAACGAACCCCACGCAGCCTTCTTTTCTTTTCCCTGCATTGGAAGGAAGAAAGGAGAAGGAAGAGGCCGCCAAGGTTCTTTTTCTTCCTCTTCTTGCTTGCGGCTGAACCAAGGGAGGAAGAGGGGTGGCCACGGCTTGGAGGAGGAGGAATCACATTCATCTAGGGCCGACCCCTTGTCCTCTTTTATAGCCATCTAGGGCTCCTACAAATTAGGAGCCCTAGACAAGTTTCCAAAGAGGGGGCGCCGGCCCCCTCTCTTCACCCTTCTCCACATGGAAAAGGGAGGGGCATATCCCCCTCCTCATGGTAAACCCTAATCCACATTAGGTAGGGTTTGGTTGCCCCAATGTGGCTAAGCCCTAATCTAATTAGGCTTAGTCCAAGGGGAAACCAAATTGGATCCAATCTAGGTAAGTCCTAATCCAATTATAACTTAAATCAATTTTGACTCAATTGAACTCTTCAATCCTAATCCAATTAGGAGTCTTATTGATTCATTAGATTAATAATTAATTGTGACTTAAGAAACCCTAATCCAAATTAGGATATATTTAATTTTAGTCCTAATCCAATTAGGACTCTATTTGAATCCGAAGTCCTAATCCAATTAGGATTTCTAGGAATCCTATTCTAAGTAGGAATCCAAAGATGAATTCAAAATCCTAATCTAATTAGGATTGTAGGAATCCTACTCCAAGTAGGAATCCCAGTCCTACTCCAAATAGGATTCCCAGTCGTAATCCAATTAGAACTCTAGGAATCCTACTTCAAGTAGGATTTGTGTTTTAAGTCTAATTAATCAATTCCCATTCCTTCTTCAACTTCTTATCAATCGAATTGATTACTCGTGATTCATAATCACTTTTCAACCATCGGATCGGTCAATACTTCTAGTGTGTGTGACTCCATAGGTTCTATTCTGACTGGTAGTGAGATATATTGCGATCTCTATTACAATATCATTGAAAACTCCTTTCAATGGGTTGGAACGATTCCAACTCAACTCATTAGGGTTTATCAATCATCGAGACAATCCCTATGAGTCCCACCATCCACCAGTGACACCTAGCAGCATGTAGTGGCTACCCAGTAGAATAGAATGGTGAACCTCTAGGTGCAGTTATCGTGTGATACAGTCCTACTATCGTGGATCCCTACAGGACGGAGGTCATGGATAACTCGTCAAACCCCTTCGTCTGTCATATATCAAGATTTATTCGACTTAAGTTCGAGAGTGGAAAACTCTTTCTCCACTGTGCATACTGCCCCGGCCGAGGTCTTACGAACTCAGTCTTATAAATCACATAGGATCTCTCCTTATCTATCAAGGTCGATAGATTCCTTATAGGTGCATACCCTAATCCTACAGTAAACTTACTGCAGCCAATCTACACTGCATGGACCCATATGGCTAGAGACCATGTATGTGTGCAGTCAAACTACAATAACCTCACTGTGAGTAGCCGAAGCACCGCAGGTCAAAGGACCAGTCACACTACTGCAACATCAAGCAAGTCACTGACGAGTGGATAGACATCCAAGTGACTTTTTGTATTGGTCACGCTCAGTACCCTTGTTCTTAACAAGCACCTGCACTATTACTTCAGTGTTGCTACATTGTGGACTCGAGTCTCGTCCATCCATAAGGAAAGTAATCTGTGCACTGATCTCATCGGATCGATCACCGTCCTCGTGATGATCCATCGATCAGGAGCGTTTAGAAATTAATCACTAATGATACATGGCTCAAATTCTCAACTCTTGAGAATATGCATCATCATCTTATTAATTCCTTGGACGATTCATAGACACAATAATAATATGAATGAAAAAGATGCCTTTCATTTATTCAATAATAATAAAGTCAAGTACAAATTATGTCCTAGAATTAATAATGTGTCAGCCAAAATTGGCTTCTAGGGCATACATCTAACAATCTCCCACTTGCACTAAAGCCAATCAGTCATAAACCTAAGCCCCATCTTCTCAAGATGCGCTTTAGTTTTCTGCCGACTTAGCTGCTTAGTGAATGGGTCCACCATATTTTCTGTGGAGTCTACTCTCTGATCCTCTACTTATTTTCTTTCGAGGTAGTCGCTTATTAGGTTAAACTGCCGCTCTATGTGCTTCGATTTCTGGTGAGACCTTTGGCTCCTTAGCTAGTGCTATGGTGCCTTTGTTATCGCAGTAGAGTGTTATGACATCTGATGACATTACACCTAACTCTGTAATGAACCTTTTTAAACCAAAAGATTTCCACTGCACCCTTAGAGACGGCTTAACATTCAGCTTCTAAGGTAGAATCTATAATGATCGGTTGTTTGGAACTCTTCCAATTTACTGAACCACCATTGCACATATTCTGATGTAGACTTTCTATCATCAATATGTGTGCATCCTTCTACTTTCAACTCTGATCTTCTTCCAAAGATCAAGAACATGTCCTTAGTTCTTCTCAAGTACTTAAGACTGTTCTTCACAGCTATCCAGTGCTTTTTGCCTGGATCTGATTGACATATGCTCGTGACATTCACAGCATGTACTATATCAAGTTATGTACTAGCATGGCATACATGAGGCTCCCTATTGCTGATGCATAGGATCTTGCTCATGCGTTGAATCTCTTCAGATGTGTGGGGCACATCTTCTTGGAAAGATTAATTCCATGCCTTAGGGGTAAGCGACCCTTTTAGAGTTTTCCATGCTGAACCTCTTCAGCACCTCCTCTATGTACATCTTCTGTGAAAGGTCAAGCATCCTTTTAGATCTATCTCTATAAACCTTTATTCCCAAAATATAGGATGCTTCCCCAAGGTCTTTCATGGAGAATTCTTTTGACAACCAGACCTTGACCGAGGTTAGCATGGAAATATCATTCCCTATCAGGAGGATGTCGTCCACGTACAGTACGAGAAATACGACAGCGCTCCCACTAACCCTTTTGTAAACACACGGTTCCTCTTTGATTTTGATGAAATCAAACGTTTTGATTGCGTCATCGAAACGAGTGTTCCAACTCCGAGATGCTTGCTTTAGTCCATAGATGGACCTTTGCAGCTTGCAGACCTTTGTGATCTCTATCACTGGAAGTGAAACCCAAAGGCTGTTCCATATAGATGTCTTCATCAAGATATCCATTCAGGAAAGCTGTTTTCACATCCATCTGCCAGATTTCATAATCATGAAATGCTGCAATGTGAAGCCAATGTTCGAGGATTTTAGCATGGCTAGGTGAAAAGGTCTCTTTAGTCAGTGCCCTCGCGCTGACTATACCCTTTCGCCACAAGCCTTGCCTTATAGGTCTCTACCTCTCCATCCGAACCTATCTTTCTTTTTGTAGATCCATTTGCAACCAATAGGTACAATACCTTCTGGTGGGTCTACTAAGGGTCCAGACTTGGTTGGAATGCATGGAGTCTAATTCTGACTTCATGGCTTCCAGCCATTTCTCGGAATCGATATCAGATATCGCTCGTTGTAGGTTTGGGATCCTGTATGTGATCCCTTTATCTTAGACATTTCCTCGGTATCCTCTCTAGTATACCTAAGTATCTATCGGGAGGATGGGAGACCCCTCTAGATCTACGAGGTGGTCGAGGACATCGTTGTACTGGCTCTTATGAATGGGTTCTATAGGACCATGACTCGTTGCTTTTCAGAGACTTTCTCTTCAAGCTCAATTTTCCTCCCACTGCCTCTATCAAGGATAAACTGTTTTTCCAAGAAGATCGCATGACGGCTCACAAACACATTGTGATCCTCTGAGACGTAAAAATTGTATCCTAATGATTCTTTAGGATATCCTATAAAACGAGCACTTATGGTCCTAGCCTCTAGTTTGTCCGCCTGTAGTCTCTTGACGTGGGCCGGACATCCCCAAATCTTGAGATGACCCAGACTTGGTTTCTTACCATGCCATATCTCATACGGTGTGGTAGGAACTGATTTAGAGGGAACTCTATTCAATAAATAAATCGCTGTGAGTAAGGCATCTCTCCAAAGAAACATAGGTAAATCAGTGAAGCTCATCATGGACCTGACTATATCCAATAGGGTCCGATTCCTCCTCTCTGACACCCCGTTGAGTTGAGGTGTTCCCGGAGGTGTCCACTGTGAGACTATGCCATTTTCTTTGAGATAGTCCCAGAATTCCCCACTAAGGTATTCTCCTCCTCGATCTGATCGAAGAGCCTTAAGAGGTTTTCCAGTTTGTTTTTCTACTTCATTCTTGAACTCTTTGAACTTTTCAAAAGATTCAGACTTGTGTCTCATAAGATACACATACCCATACCGTGAATAATCATCGGTAAAGGTAATGAAGTACGAATAACGTTCCCTGGCTAGCACATCGAATGGGCCACATACATCTGTATGTACTAGGGTAAGTATTTCAGTGGTCCTCTCCCCTTGTCCTACAAAGGGCAATCTAGCCATTTTTTCTTGAAGACAGGACTCACAAACTGGATATGACTCGGAAGTCAATGAGCCGAGAAGTCCATCTTTATCCATCTTGTTCATCCTATCCTCTCCAATATGGCCAAGTCTGAGGTGCCACAAATATTTTTAGTTTATCTCATCTCTGGATCTCTTGGATCCTTTGGCACTCACTTCTTGCTCGTAACATTCATAGATACATCCATATGTAAATGATAGAGACTGTCAATCATAAAACCACGTGCTACTATTTTATTTCTGAAATAAATAGAACAGCAGTCTTTGTCAAAAGTAAAAACATGACCTTCCTGTGCTAGACATGAAACAGAAATCAAATTTCTGCTAGCAGCAGGTACATAATAGCAGTCTCTAAGTAATAAACTAAAGCCAGACGGTAGTCGTAGATGGTAGGTGCCCACAGCCACAGCAGCAACTTTTGCCCCGTTGCCAACCCGAAGGGTTACCGCACCTTCCGCCAGCCTTCTACTTTCCTTTAGACCCTGCATGGTAGTGCACAAATGAGCACTAGAACCAGAATCTATAACCCAACTAGAAGTAGAAGAAACCGTTAGATTAGTTTCAATTATGAACAAGTCTATACCTTCTGAAGGTATGTCACCTTTCTTGTTCTTCAGGCTCTCGAGGTATGAAGGACAGTTCCTCTTCCAGTGGCCGTCGACATTGCAGTGGAAACATTTTCCTTTGTCGTTAGCCTTTTTTTTTGAACT